>NC_141765.1:72337264-72637264 GCF_982258835.1 Parasteatoda tepidariorum
GTTGGGATTTTTACTCTCCATCGCAGCATATGACCACTGATAAATTAACATTACGCTAATGGAAGTTATGTTCATTTTGGGCCTTGCTAGTTAGTTGTTTGAGACACGGGCGATTTATTTGCCAATTCAAGGGAACCGTGGAACAAGGCGAAGTAGTGTAGATGTGTTATCTGTCAAGTAGGGAGAGTTCTTAGCTAGAGTTGTCAGCAATATGGAGGAAATACGGGTGTTTTTTTATGTCGGCTAGAATCAAGTACAGGACCTTTGCGACCATGGCAAGATGGCGTTTAAACAGATCTTATACGTCGTATAGGATCAGTATCTCGTATAGTATACGAAATAAAACTCAGTTGGCTACAATCTCATTTGGCGTTGAAGGAACCCTCTCGTTAATCGCCAAACAGTTGTGCACTGATGTTTTCGGTATGATATCAATCACCAAGTTTAATATGAATGCTACATTTCTTAGATTTAAAATAACCGATCTTCCGCAGAAGTTCGTGAGTATCATAACTAGAAAAAATGTAGGAAATATTGTTTAAATTCACCCTTCAGTTAATTGTTACAATTATATTGAAACTTGGATTGATACATTTAGTATATATAGTTAGGATGCACATTCCCGTAAATTTCATTCAAATGAGAGCAGAAAATTTCTATCCAGGCAGGTTTTAATACTGGTAGAACTGCGAGGACTGCATCTCGATATACATTTAAAGTTGACACGTCATTTTTTTTAATAAAATAAAAAAAAAAAATTCAAAAATTTTTTTGGAATAATGATTTTCAAATTTGATTTGCGTTCAAAACATTTTTCTTAGTATAGTGAAATACTCGATAACTTTTTTTAATTAAAATATGTCGATATCTATTCTTCAGTAAGGCTTAGATTGAAATGAATTTCATTTCGGTTTTAGATAAACCTTTCTGAGTTGTAATAAATAACGGTTTTATAATCTATCAATATGGTCCAAGTTTGTCCGCACTTATCCCTACAAACTTGTCTAGAGTGGGCGAAAACAACAATTTTTTAAAAATATATATTTTGAAAAAACTAACCAACTTAGTTTTCCAGATATAAACCAGAATGCCAGATAAACTTCATTTGTACTAATTCCTTCAAACAATTGTTTCGTCAATTTTATATAGTATTGGTTATTGTGCAAAAAATTTTATGAAATTAACAAAATAACAATTAATGCTAAAAACAACGAGGATAAGGCACAATTAAAAGTTCATCAATTTATACAGTATAGTTTCAGTTTTATAAACAAGAATCTTAATCAGTGTCTAAACGTCAAATGAAGGTAGAGAAGCAAAGAGATAAACACGTCAAGTGGTTTAACCAAAAGGAACTGGTGAATAAGTTTGAACAAGAAGCAGGTTAAACCACTTAGCACTAGTGTTTGTTACTTTTTACACTCTTTACTTTTTAAAAATCCACAGTTTAAAAATCCACAGTTTCATGAAAATAAATACGAACTATTATTAGTTCTTAACTTTTGCATATTTTTATGAGCATGCTGTGCACAGCCAATATAGTGTTGGAGTAACTTTTCAAATGTAAGCAAAAATAGAACGCAAATACTTTTCATTTTCACAAAACGGTATTTTTTCTTCTTATTTTTCTTGTGATATCTTGTTCTTCGTTCTTTTCTATAATTAGCATAAAGAGCGAAGTGTCAAAATGAGCAAAGCATAACCTAACAGCCATTCGTTAATAACTGTTATAAACTCACAAAATTTCTAAAAATTGCCCATTATTCACAGAAATGCGATTTATTAAGTGACATTAGTAAAAAATTGGAAGAAAAAAAAACATGACAGTCAGCTGACGTCATCAAGGGGTACCAGCCTTGAATTGTCATAAAATGCAAAAATTTTTCTATCGAGAAAAGCTAAGACAAAAGTCAAAAAATTCGCTTTCTCTGTACCCCAAAAGTTTTGCCCTAGTCTAGAAAAATACAAGATAAAATAGAAAAATAGTATAATACAAATTAAAATACGTTTAAAAAGAAGTCATGTTTTTTTTCCTCCAATTTTTCACTAATTTTTCTTCAATGTCTCATTTGTTTAATTCCGTTTGGTTTCTTTGCTGCTAAGCGCATTCTTCCATTTGGAAGTTTTAACCTTTTTAATCTTTTTTAATTTTTATTTTGCATTAATATTTTGATTTCTTTTCATAATTTATTAAGTGACGACACAGCTTTCACAAATCAAAGAATATAAAATGCCTCTCAACAAGTTGGAAATCTGAGGGCACATGATTTGATGAATGCAATGGGTGTGATAAAACATCCCTACCTAGTTTCAACCGAATTGTCAAAGATACATGACGCTGAGCATTTCTCTGTTAGCACAGGGGAAATTTTCTTCTGTCTCTTGATCTACCTCATATATCTCTTTTTCTGTCACAGATCATGAATATTTTCGAATTGCTGATTTCAAATCTGCAATCGGTTTATTTCTCCAAGCTACATTTTGAAAATGACATTTTTTAATCGATTTTTTTTTTGTCAAAATGTACAAGTTTAAACACGTTATATACAACCTCAGGGGTCGCATAAATATTGAGACAAACGTCTAAAGGAGTTAGGGTACATAATCAGGAATAAAATTGCATAGGAAATAATTACATTTGGTGCACCAAATAAAGATATTACGTTAAATTTAATTAAAATATAAGTAGAGCACGGGCTGGTGCTAAAATATTTAACTTTATAATGCATGCGGTATTACAAAGTCATTAATATCTGATTTAGATTATTAATATCCAATCAAATTTGGGCAAAAGCAATATTAACTTTAATCAAATAACATATGCATATAATATTAATCTATGCTAAAGATTAATTTATCTTCTAAACGTGCTTAATACTGCTGCACCAGAGATAATAAAATAAGTAGGTAATAAGCAATAAACAGCATTATATATGCACGTGACAGATTCAAATTCAATAAAGTATAGTGGTCAGTTTAAATTTAAGATTATCTAAAAAATTTGTTCAGATGTATCAAAATATGGTTGAAAAATTGCAAGAATGCCAAACTGTGATACAAAATTTTATATACCTTACCAGTTTTTTCATTTTGACTAAAATAAAAATGAGCATTCTAGCACGTGGAAAGTGATGATATTTCATCAATATTAATCAGACATTAAATCCCCCTAACATGAATGCTTTATAACATTGAATCAAAATTCTTAGTGTCCTAAATGATAATGAAATATAATGACGGTCTTGCTGAATATTAAATTTTTTCTGAAAATTAAGTGAAAAAAAAAAACATTTTTACTGTGGATCTCAAGTTAATATTGATATTAAAAAATTATCGAACTTTAAAGATTTTTTTATGAAGAATACAAAAAGGTACAAAAGCTCGACACAGCATAAAAAGGGAATTAATAATCAACAAAAATAACAAACAACTTTATGAAATGAAAAGCTTACTCTTCATGGCATCTAAAACGTCAAAACTGTGGGGAAAAAAAGCTTGAACCTCAAATCTGCTTCCATTACCAATATTAATTTATAAAGTTTGTAGTAGCCAATTTTAAATTAAAGAATTTGTCTATAATAGTGAGATATCTCTAAGACTGTTAAGAAAACTGTGTGAGTTTTCCAGGAATTAATAAAAAGATACCTTATTTTCTACAGCATTTATTATTATTGTTAAAGGAATTAACTCGCTTTCGCGTTTGTAACGATGGCAACTTGAGACCACCACTTTCCGACTAGCTACAGTAGTCAAATCTCTAATGGAGCTTCGTGCTTATTGACAATGCAAGTTGACAACAACAAACTGACTACAACAAGCTGACCACAACAAACAGGATATATTGCAATTTTATCGGCAAATAGAACGTATCACCAATGCATGTTTTGATTATTTTCCAAGTAGTGGATGTGCTCAAAATTCAACTAGTATTCTACTGACAAAACAAGTTACGGTTGCTTCCGGACCACTGAAAACTAAGTTCATCGTCATTTTTTAATTTAAAAGGAATTATCCGCGAAACAGAACATGCAATCTTTTCCGCTTTGCAAGTAGAATCCTCAAATTTCAACAGGAGCTCTGCGTCTGATGCCAATTCAAGTTACATTTGTTTCCTAAAATTTATTTTCATTTCATTGGCAATCAAAATTTAGACACTTTTCCAACATAGACAGGTCCAAAACTAGAGAAATAAAAACTATGCTTTTAAGTGGACTGAAAAGAAAAGTCATAAAATGAAAAATGTAGGCGCATGACTTTCCAGAGAAGGAAATTAATTAAAGTTGGTGATATGATTCTCCGCCGTCTTTAGAAAGATGATTCCTACGTTTTTTGCTTCAAGTGTGAAAAAATCAAATTATTTCCTTTTTTTTTTCTTTTTTTGACTTACTTGAAAAAATGTATTGTTTAAAAATTTTATTTTACATTATTATAATATTTATTACAATTAAAGAAAAATATTCTATATATTGAATATCTTAAATATAGAGCTAACTTGAAGTTTTAAATTAAATAGCTTTACAATTAAGCCATCATATATTATTTCACTTTGATTTCCTTTCCATGAAAATTAATATTAAAAAGGAAGGTTTATTATGTCGTAACAAAATTTTCAATAATCTATAAATGGGAAGGGGAAACAAAAGTAAAACTAACTTCAACAAGTTAAAATAAATTTTTATTTTTTACGTCCGTCGTGAAGTCTTCGAAGAATCTCAGGGGATTCTTGCATTTTTTTTAAGCCTCGTTGCATTATTGAATCTTAAAAAAGATGAATACTTTCAAAATCTAACAAGTCTTCTTAAACATGAAGTAAATAAAATACACGCTGAGTCGAGATAGAGTCTCACTCTAAAATTAGTTAAAGTTTTAATAAATGTTTAATTTTCTTTTATACGCCGAAAATTAGTAACTGACGCAGCTCCCAATCATGTAATTTGCTTCAAAAAATATGTCAATCTCGCTAAGTAGAATGCCCGCGGGCACCATGGCGCCCGTCGATCGGTCTAGGTGCGCCCGCTGCTTATGCCCAACTATAAAATATTTTAGTGTTCCATTTTCCCATTAAATGCTATGCAAATACATACTGAAGTACACTGGCTCAGTAAAGACAAAGTACTTGATAGATTTCTACAGTTAATTGAAGAAATAAAAAATTATCTTGCAGCCGAAAATCAAACATTTTATTTTTAGAACTAAGAGATCCTCTTTGGCTAGCAGACTTGTTTTTCATAACGGACATAATGGAAAAACTAGATAATTTAAACTTGGAGCTGCAGGGAAAGGACTAACATATAGCAAAAATGATAGAGGCTATAAACTCGTTCAGAGCTAGGATAGTTTTGTGACATCACATTTGAAAAATGAAGCCTCTTGTGCATCTTCCAAGCATGGATAAAAAATGATAGGTAACAGTGAAATTGACTTATCAGCATTTGTCATCAACCTCCAATTGCTTAAAGATCATTTTGAAAAGCACTTTCAACAATTTCATATCATCGAGCCTTTGATAACATTTTTGTTAATTCTTTTAAAAACCAAATAAACGTAACCGTAATAGCAACATACATTTCAGAATTTCTTCAAGTAAAGCGAGACGAAGTGGAGATGGAAATTGTGGCTCTTCAGAATGACATTATCCTCAAAACTATTATATCAGATGAGAAATTCTGGAATATAGTTGAAGGAATAAATTCCATTCTTAAAAAGAGCAGCACATGAAATAAAGTCGGTTCTTGGTTCCACATACTTGTGTGAATTATTGTTTTTGACTATGAATATCATAAAATCAAAATATAGATCCCGACTTACAGATGAACACCTTGACGATAGCTTGCGAGCAGGAATTTCATCATATTCTCTCAATTATGAAGCGCTGGCCAGTGAAATGCCATGCCAAAGACCACATTGACTGTATTTTATAAATAATTTTTATACTTCGCATGTTTTGAAAGCAATTTAGTAATCATTTATTTTACACAAGAATATTAATACTAATTATATTCATATGTTAAATTAATTTTTTCAATTAAATTTTTGTGCATTACATGTAGTGTGTATTATTACCTATGTCTATCAACTATAAATTTATCTTGAAAAAATAAATAGTGCCCGCCATTCGTCCGATATTCTGGTATTTGCTCTTTGGAACGAAAAAGTTGGGGACCCCTGAGGTAGATACTCTATTTACATCGCACTAGAGCTGCACAATGGGCTATGGGCGACGATCTGAGAAACATCCCTGAGGATGATCCAAAGGCATCCTCAGGGATCGAATTTTTCGAAATTTTGATCATCCCATCGAAATTTTGATACTCTGCAGAGGGACTTCGACTCAGCAGACCAGAGATACTTTGCTCGCAGATCTTCGTACTACCCCTGCTTTGGTAGCACGAAGACCTGAGAGCGAAGTCGAGCACTTTACGATAGAACAGTTTTAACAAGGACCGATGCCGCACACCTTCGGTCTCTACGCAGGCTGATCAAAGTGGTCACTCGCCCGCTTGCTGACCTCAGCCAGTGATGCTTGACTTCGGTGTTCTACTGGGAATCGTGTCTTTGCGATCAGTTCGCTACGGGACAAGTTAATCTCGGCGCCTTTCTTTATTCAGCCCCTCCCACTTTTCCATATCAGAAGTTACCACCAAGAAAGGCAATTTAAAAATTTCAAGCTTATCTTATCTTCAACAGTATTTAGAGAATTAGTATTTTCCGCTGAAAAAAGGCAAAAGTATTGGGGCGATCCCTAATAAGTTTCACAAAAAAAAGGATGCTTTGACACATAGTTAATCAATTTTTTGCAATTGTTTACTCAAAGCTTTTATTTCAGGCCTCAGCTATTTATCAACATTTTCTATGTGCTATCGATGTTTGGTAAAAAACATTTTGTGATAGGCAACACACAATTTTCCGCGGTATTGAAGTACTTCCCCTGAATTCCTGGTATTGAGTATTTCTGGCGCCTTCCGTGGTGTTGAAGTATTTTAAACAATTTAGTTTAAATCATGATCTTGTAGTCGAATGTGTAAATTATTTCTAGAAATTAGTGCTTTGTGGTGCCCTATCACGAGCTTATTACGCTTAATGGTTAATCCGGTCTCTGGGACGCGGTATCTTAAATAAGTTATAAGCGACTTTGATTTCTTGGAAACCATTTAAATTAATTTTCATTAAAAAAATTAAAACTATTTATAGATTTTTTATAAGAAGATAAAATCTAAAATCTTTTTCGTTAAAATAAATGTAAAATAGTGTAAAATTTATAGAGTCAGGCTAAATTAGAAAGTTAATAATGAATTAGAAAGTCAATGCCGATATGACCTATTACTTGTGCAATTAGTCTTTTGTAGGAGTTGCAACTTAGTTTTGATGTCGAGCTTAGCTCCCTAATTAAACCATGTGATTAAAGATGGAATGGAATGAATCAAGGATGCTTTTCAGAAAATCTGACGTTACTCTTGACAGTTTATTTTAAAATAAAGATTTTCAGTATAATTTGCATGCTACAGTACATAAAATTGCAAGATAACCAAATAAAAATTTAAAAAAAAAGAAAAACTTTTGCTAGAACTTAATACTTCTAACCTAAGTAAGTACCTAACCTATATTTATGTTTATTACTAACTATTCAATGTTAGTTCAATCGCCTTGAAGTTAGTTCTCCCAGTTCAATGGCTAAATTATGCATTTTTATCGCCATCTATGAAATGAAATATGAGTATAAAGAACTAAAAAAATTATTTAAAAGTATAGAGAAAACATGGAGAATGATAAAGATTAATAAAAATGGAAGAAAATAACTATTAAAATAAAATATTTAAAAAAAAATGTATTAAAAAATATTAAAAAGCTAGAAAACAAAATAATGAAAATATATAATCTCATCTCAGCTCACACAATTATATCCGCAAATCCCTCACTTTAGGCTTCTAACCTCTATTTAAGCTTTTATTTTTATATTTTGTAATCTATCAAACTTATTACGAAAATATTTTAAAGCATTCTTGAAAAATTCCAGAACGTGTAAGTTCATTTGAATTTGCTACTCGCTTTATAGATTACATTTTATATTTTATTCTGTTTTTTTCTTACATTTTCTTTTCTATTTTTTGCTTGATTTGTTTCATTTCGTATATTTTTTATTTAATATGATCTAATTTTGTTTCAATTTTTTTGGGTGCCCGTCACACTATTGTATTGATACATTTTGCTTTGGCTATATTAAATACAATATTAATATGCACTACTTTTTGAGGATATAATCATGTGAGCTGATGACGGGATTATATCTTTTCATTATTTTTTTCCTGGCTTTTTATTATTTTTTTTTAAAAATAAAAAAAAAATTTAATTAATAATTTTTAAAAATATTCTATTTTAATAATTTTTCTTCTTCTCTTTTCATTAGTTTCTATTATATTATTTCCCATGTTTTTTTATATTAACTTCTCCATTTCATATCATATTTCTCTCTCTCTCTCTCTCTCTTTATATATCTATAGCACAAACTCAAAAAAGAATAATGCTATTAGCATTTTTTTTAAACAATGATTTTACATGCGCCAAATTTAAAGATTGATATAAAGAAAATATTGTCTGAAAAGATTTTTTTTTATGTAACTAGATTTGAATCTGATTGTCTTCGAAACATCACAGGGTTAATAATAATGAAGAAAATGAAATACTGATGAATATATATTTTTTTGCAACATTATTTCAATTTTGTAAACTGCATAAATTATTTCATTACGTAGACTGAAAACTTTTACTGTTAAACAAGCTTTTTCGCAAGTAAGGGTAAAGAAATTCTCTACCCTAAATACTGTTGTGAAGAAACATTTGGAAAAAAAAAAAAAAAAAAGCATTTTCCCAATATTCTGTTGTTAACAAAAATTGGATTTGAAATTACGAACATTGGGCTACGTTTTACCTTTAAAAACAGAGAGGGCAGCAGGCAGCACATATATTTGAAAAAGTCAAAGCCATGTGAATTATAAGTCTAGTGAATTTCAAGAAATTTGTGCAAATACAACGGTCACTCTATAAAATAAAAATAAATCATTTTAAAAAAAGTAACATCAATATTTTTAGACTATTATTAATTGTTTTTTTCGTTATGGACTGATAGTTTTTCGAAAAGAAATTAAAAATGGATGTAGACAAAATATCTAATAACATTTACACCAAATGAGGTTGAGGAAGATTTATACAACTTACAAATCACTAAAATAAAAAGCAAATCTCTCTTCATAATTCGCAGTAACAGCCAGATTCCGAAACAGTAAGCTTTGAATTTTAATGAAGTGAAAAAAGTAAAATTTATTCTTGAAAACGAAAACATTGTCGAGTACGTGATGCTGCCATCTAGTGCAATTTACAGAATTCATACAAAGCGTTAGAAGTTGAGATAAGCCACGAAGTTTCTAATGCACGGTTCTTCTCCCACTCCCTAATGCCGTCACATAATTTGTCAGAATTTTGATACTTTGCAACTCTTAAGCATTATAAAGCCATTTTTTCTATACTTTAAATTTTAAATTAATTATGTTGTTAAAAGAGAATTTGTCATGAAGGATTTCTACTGAGGTTCAATGAAAAGCAAGCATTCGAAGTAAATATTCGTACTGATATTAGTGATTCTTGAAAATATTCAAGTGACAAAACACTTAAATAATTAACTAAAATTTTTTTAGAAAGGTACAAATTTTATTTTTATTATGTGTGGTGAAAAGTGGAACTTTCTATAAGGATTAATAAGTACTTTCTAATCACTATAAAACCGAATCTAAAATAATCAATTATAATAAATAAAATCAATTAAAAAAAGAACCTTTACAATTCATAAAAAATATATATTTAACTAAGTTTAATAATAATAAAAAATAAATATTAGTAAATAATTAATAATATAAATTAAATAATTGATAAGCTTTTCGTCTTTTTCAAAAATTGCACTTTTGAGGCAATTAATTTAAAAACATTTTAATTTAATTATAAAAATCGAGTGCGTGTGCGTGTGTGTAGGTGTTAGAAGAACTGTAATAAATTTTTCTTGGGAAAAAAAAAAACTTTCTCGACCCTCAAATAATTACCAAACTTTCATAGCCAGTGACTGATATAACTACCAGGACTGCATCATAATACTCTTTTAAAGTCGACGCTTCGAAAAAAAAAATTTTTTTCTTGATTAAATAAAAAAAATATTATAATAATTCAAAATATTCATCAAATGAATTCAAACATGAATTCATTCAAAACGTCTTTCAAATATAATGAAATATTCCACTACAAATTAGTATTTTAATTAATATAATTCAATATTTATTCTCTAATAGGGACAAAGCTGAAATTAATTTCGTTTTGGCTTAAAAAATAGTTCAAAGATTTCCATTAGATCATTCAGGAGCGACATATAAGAAATGGAATTTTTTTAATATATAATCAGAAATGGAATATATATATATATATATATATATATATATATATATATATATATATATATATATATATATATATATATATATATATATATATATATATATATATATATATATATATATATATATATATATATATATATATATATATAAATATATATATATATATATATAAATATATATATATATATATATATATATAAATATATATATATATATATATATATATAAATATATATATATATATATATATATATATACTAAAAAACTATATGAAAGGCGAAACTACTGGAGAAACGGAAACTGGAAAATAGTGCTAATCTCTTTAAGAGAAAAGCAAAATCTCGCCATAATAGTTTTGACGTCAGTGATGCTTAATTAATTTTGATACTAGGTACTATAATTGAAATTTAGAAAAAATAAAAATAATCTATGTACATCGAAATTAATGGAGAAATGGTACTAATACGTTCAAGAGAAAAGTAAAAAATCGCCAAACTATTATTGAAACTAATTACGCTTGATTACTTTTGGCAATCAACTGCATGTTTATTCGAATCAAAAGAGAATATTAATTGAATACTGTTTTTGTTAGTCTATTCTACTAAAATTCTGCTAAAGTGTTTGGCATTTTTCTCACCAACCACAGCAGCATAATTTTTTGTCTTAATAAATGAGCTTATAATTGTTTTAAATTTGGCACTATTGACTACAATAGGATAACACATAAATAAGATGATAACAATATCATTTTCAAGGGAATAAAAAGTTTAAAATATAAATCGATGCTGCCATCTGTTGGAAATAACTGGAAATAAAGAAATTATACTCTTTCTTTTTTAGCTAACTTTGCCATATTCCATTAGGTAAACGGAAAAAAAAATCCCTGAAAAGAAAAAGAAACAAAAAAAAAAAAAAAAAAAAAAATCACAATAAAAAATATAAAAAATTCTATTTAAGATTGTAACGTAAGTTTGAGCAAGAATTTAATGCAATCGTTATTCGAACATAATTAAATACTAATTTTTAAAGCAATTTAATGCACAAATAGTAAATGAAAATTTTCCAAAAAGAAACTTTTCACATTTCATATTTTTTAGCAAAATTTTATGTACTCTTATAAAGCTCTAAACATTTTCTAAATTTCAATAATTACACTTATTGCATTGTATTATTATAAAATTTTTTTTACTTGCGATTTTATTAAAAATTATATTCATATGAAACGTTTAATACTTTTTGCTATTATTTTTAACTTCTCTTAAGATTTGCCCCTAGGAAGAATACTGTTTTGATAGCACTATTAACGGAGATATATATTGAATAATACAAATATTAAAAGTTCATTTCTGCATATTTTAAATCAATCCTTGCATAATATTTAATTTTCTAAAAAATATTAAATTTTATTGGAATAAATATTTAGTCAGATAAAATCCACACTCATTGGTCATAAGTGAATCGGTCATTAAATTTATACCATTGTTAAAACGTTGTTATATTTTGGTGTTCTTTTTTTCAGTCTTTTTTTCAGTTCTGTGAGAGAAGAATAATACTATATTTTTGAATTTACATAAATTTCGTACAACTTTAATATCAATAAAATATTCGCAATAATTTCATTTTTCTATAATTTTTAGAACACATATTTTTTAACACATATTAAAAACAGAACATCTCGCATGTTTTCGTTTCACATAATTTTTACTTCAGTGATAAAATTTTCTTATTTAAGTCAAAGTCTGTTTCTATTTTCGAACAAAGGTGAGAAAATTTGTTATGATATATTTAAAAAAAAAAACTTTCAGAAATTTGCAATGCAATAAATATTTTTATGATGTAAGTTCTACTCATGTTATTGTACGAAAAATTGTTAATCACTGCGAGCCTGAATTATAGGCCATCTTAAAAAAATGATATTAGTTTTATTACTAGTGAAAAGGTGACCGAAAAATAGAATATATATATATATATATATATATATATATATATATATATATATACCGTACCGTCGTAATGGATACTCGAATGTAGTTTAGAGTCGAAAATTTAAATTTCGCTGCACTTAGATTTAAATTCAAGTCAGCAGAATATTCTAGAAGACCGAAAGATTTCAAATTAAAGAAGAAAAAAAGGGGTCGCGTTTGACATTTTCTGTTGCCCCCCATCGGCTTCCTTTGGTGTCTTTAATTAGTTGACTCTCAAAGTGTGAATGCAGTAGCATTTGTGTGTATTGCCCACAGGGTAAGTAATGTACAACCCCTTCAAAATTTATGAGTCGGTGTGAGGAAGATAAACAAACAAAACTGATGGTTACTTTTTTCTGTTTATTTTTTTACCTTCTGTCGGGTTTGTTTGTGAGTATTTTCCAAACAAACCCGAATTTCTCTTCATCGCATGGATTTTAGTGATATGATTGACAAAATGAATGCTTCTTATTCATTGACTAAAAAGCAATTTTATTAAAATTAAAACACTACTTTAAAAAAATTTAAATTATTGAGTTTATATTTTAACATAATTTAAACGTATTAGTACTTGGATGAAACCTGTGAATAGGGGAAACCTGTTAAGTTGATCACCTCCTTTCCAAAGTTGATCTCAACTTATTCACATTTCAGGGCAACGAGCATTTTGAAATGATGGAATATTGCGCAATCTAAAAATGGCGTTTTCTGAAAACATCATTTTTTATACTCCTAAACTAGATTACTTTTTCAATTTGCTCTACAATTATGTCTCCGAAAATTACATAGCTTTATTTCTGATAATATAAATCAGTTGTCGAATAACTGAATTTTTTTTATCTGTAACACAAATATTAGTTCTATTTTAGAGAAGACATTGACTAAGAGAAGTAAAATATCAGTGAATGTACAAATCAAACCACTCGAGAGTTCATAATATTTTAGAAAAAAGCAAAAATTCCTTATTATTTGAGCAATGTAGCGTTTAAAACTAATTAACTTAGAATCTCAAAGAAGTTCAAAAAATTAAATTCAATCGTAAACAGAAAACTTGCGCAGATTTTGGTATAATTGCTTCAAACACTCTCTCTGCCCATGTATTCTTTTAGAATAAAAACTAAACAGAGATCTGTTATTTTTTCCATCAGCCATAGTTTTGCCATCATCCCACCTTCATGCAATAGTTTTGAGATGTGTATTTAAAAGCAAAATATGTGAAGTTGAAAATGGTCCTGATTTGAAGCGGAAAAGGGTTGGAAAATTTTTAATCCTTATAAAAATGAAAATGGTGGGAAAAATATGCAGAACAGCATTTGAACGAGACAGAAATTTAAGAGATGCTAATCATTTTGAAAAAGAATTAACCAAACATATACTTAGCGATAACTTTAAGGAACTAACTGAATATCGGACAATATAATGAATAGAACATGCTGAAAAGTAATTTACAATCCACGATGTGTTTGATGAATTGCAAGGGAAGTTTACTCCTCAAAAATAGCTCTATTGCGATTCTAACTTATTTTGCATGTAGAACACGAGAAGGCTTGAATAACAGACATTTCGTTGTTCATTGCAACTTGTAGCTTTGTAGTATACCGTAGCTGAATGCAATGAAATTCCTCAACATACTTAACAAGATTTTTAAAATCTTTAATATTATATGAGATAAATCTTAAGATTAAGATTATATGTTTAAAATCTTAAGATTATATGATAACGAAACCAAGAAAAGAATTGAATAAATTTGATAGAACTAATAGCATTTATTAAAACAATTGTTTGTTTTATTATTTTTCAAGGGGATGTGGGGAATCGATAAAATAGATAAGTCTTGACCAGGAGTGTCAACAGATCGAACAATACATATACAGAGATTAGAGACGACTTATTTGATACGTTTTACTAATATTTAAATTATTGTGTAGTATTGTTATATTTATAATAATACATCATAAGTTTTTATGACAGAATTATGGACAGTATAAATAATGGAACAAAATAATTTCAGATGGGACTGAATTATGAGTTATATAATTAATATGACATAATAATTTCATATATGACTGAATTGTGGAAAATATAATTAATAGGACATAATAATTTCATATATGACTGAATAGTGGACACTATAATTAATAGGACATAATAATTTCATATATGACTGAATTGTGGACACTATAATTAATAGGACATAATAATTTCATACATGACTGAATAGTGGACGCTATAATTAATAGGACATAATAATTTCATATATGACTGAATTGTGGACACTATAATTAATAGGACATAATAATTTCATATATGACTGAATTGTGGACACTATAATTAATAGGACATAATAATTTCATATATGACTGAATTGTGGACACTATAATTAATAGAACGATAATAATTTTATATATGACTGAATTGCGGACCCTATAATTAATACTAAACTAAACTCCTTGGCGCGACAACCCATAGAGGACCAAGGCCTACTGTGCCTATTTCCTTGACCTTTGGGCTCTGAGGTGCAAGCATGATTGGGACTCATTTTATCGACCCACTGAAGGGATGAACAGCTCAACCGTGATCGGCCTAAGGATCACTATAATTAATATGACATAATAATTTCATATATGACTGCATTTTGAAAAATAAGTGGATGACTTAGGTTCTACTACAAGCAGAAACTTTGCCTTCAAATAACTAACATTTTTTGCAAGAATGCACTTTATGGCAAAATAATGTGGATGTTAAGAGAAAATGTTAAACGACAGTGCTAAGAAATATGTTAAATTGATGCAGTATTTCAATGGGTTAATAGCTGTTGGTGGAGGAAAAAAAAACAATTTGTGCTTCGTAAAATAAGAGATCATAGCAAGTTATATATCTGGATTGCATTTAAAAGAAAATATACGCAGTGATTTTAATTTCTGCTGCGATAAACATGTGAACGTATAGGATGAATGTGTGAGTTGATAATTCATTTAATATAATTTTTAATTAATAATAACCGGTATTTTTAAATCTTTGTCTTAAATTCATTATATAATCATTGCAAAATTAAAAATTCTGGCTCAATTCAGCACTGGTTAAATTCGTCCAATTGAACTTAAACATTAGACATTTACATATACTCAAATGGAATAAATTGAGAGGAAAGAGTGAATATATATATACACAAAATAATCCTTTAAGTATTTATTGAGAAATTAAAAAAATGTCAAAAACTAAAAAAATCTTCCATTATTGTAGGGTAGTGTGTGTATTTATATATGTATATATGGCACAATAAAGACAAAAGGAATAAAAAGAAAAAGGAGAAAAACGAAGAAAATTAAGCAAATTATTAAGTTTTATGCTCTGCGCATAAGCTGCAAGCATGAAGAACTCATAAAATTCGTTACAAAAATAGAGAAAACATGGAAAATAAAGATTAATGAAAAGAGTAGACAAAAATTATTAAAATATAATATAAAAAATTTTTTAAAAAATATAAATTAAATAGCCTGAAAAAAAATGAAAAGATATAATTTCTTCATCAGCTCACACGATTATATCAGCGAAAAGGAGTGCTTTCTTATATTCTATCAATATGGTCAAAGCAAAAAATATCAATACAATTGCTCGATTCGTTGTTAACTTGAAATAAACTATTAGGACGCCCAATTTTTGGAGTTTCTCAGCACCAAATTCGGAGAGGTATTATACCACAGTTTTTACAGAATATGGTGATAAACATTGCACATTAAAATTTCCTCTGATGGAAAAATAATAATTATTAATAAATAAAATTAAATTAATAAATGAAATAAAAATAATAAATAAATAAAATAAGAATATATTAATGAATAAAAAATATTAATAAAATGAAAACAAAATCGTAATAATAAAACTACTTAACATTTATTTTTCACAATGCTTCAAAACATCACCTTTCATTTCTTTCTATATTATTTTACTATGCACATTCATTTTCCTATTTCTATTTATAATATTTACTAAAAGTTCAAAATTATATTTCTTTATCATATTCGGATTTTTCTTACTTTTTTACTACACGTGCAGCAGATATTTTTCGCAAAATAAAATCTATATCCTGTTTTTCAAATAAAAGTGAAATATTCTTTAAAAACAGTCATATCTTTTGGTGGTTTTTTTCATATTTAATTCGAACGCTTCAACTCTTTTATTGTAAAATTTTTTCTTCTTTCAAGTTTTTCATAGAAAGATAAATCGTGGTTGAAATAGCTGGAGGCCACATTTTCCATATTCGCTCTCTCTTTATTGTTGGTTTCATTTTTCACTCTGTTATCTTAGATTTGCGCATAGAACGCGAGATTTCTAAACAACGTTGAGTTATTTCGTATATTTGGGGTCCGTTTACTTCAAAAGTATTGGATATATGTTTCGTTTTTAGACTTTTTCAGTTTCAAACAATTGTATTCCTATCACTTTTATTTCAAGTTTCAAATACTGTTTCACAAGCATTATTGTACTCGGTTAAAAAAAAAATAAAAAAAGAGAAAAAGCTGATTTTGATGCATTTCCTCTCCAGGGTTATTTTTATTTATTGAAGTTTTGGATGGAGAATGTTACCACAATTTTCAGAATATTTTGTTACAGGACGAAGGAAATTACGTAAATATTGTTTCAAATGTTTTAATTTTAGAGCTACATAAACGTATGTACTATGTAAAGAATCATTAAAATCAATACACCCTTTATTTATTTATTTATTTTAACAGAAACAGGCAAAATAAGGTACTTTAATGTGAAATACTGCTTTCAAACATTCACTGCTTTCAATCACTCTTGTTGCAACTATTGATCTTAAAAAGGGGATAAAAAAAAACTTATAACACTTGAAAATATTAAAATTTAATTTGCTTCAGAAACTTATGAAGGTAGAGTAAGACAAATAACCGTAGAAAAAAAAAGAAAAATTACAGTAAGCAATTGGAATGCACGTTACCTTTATTTATTTATTTGATACTCCAAATTTGCTGTTTTGTTTTTTTCACTTTAATCATTTCACGTTAAGTTTGCAGAAAAAATTATCTACGTGATGATTAACGTTGAACTGTAATTAATGACTTTTGCAATGAATCAAGGTCCTGAAAAGTTTTTATGCCGGCATTGTGGTAAAGAAAATAAGTTCCTAGTACTTCAATGGAATTCATTGCATCTTGAAAAGATGGGGGAACAACTTCTTGGCATTCCTCGTCATCCTCGCTATCGCTATGCGGCTCGGACTGTGTGTTCTGAATAAGCTCATCAACAATGCAAATCGCTGACGTTACTACATCATCGTCGCAATCCATGTATTCATCAAAAGTTGTCTCTGTTGCGAGCAAGTTCCAATCATCATCATTGATTATTGTATCATGATCGCTTACGTCCTCACGCCCATTATCATCGGTTGTTCGATGGACAAATCAGGTTTTTATAAATTAGTTCTTTATTGTTGTCTATGTTACCTGAGACCATGCCAACGAAATCATATTCATTGATTGGAGAACACTTATTTTCTTGGGATTAGGCTCTGCAATGCTTCGAATAGTGAGTTGAACTAACTGCTTTCTGTACTGTAATTTCAGATTCCTAATCACGGCCAAATCTAATGGCTGAAGCGTACTTGTGCAGTTTGCAGGAAAAAAGTGAATTTTTACATTTTCCAAAAAATAAGTATCCGATGGGTGAGCTGGACATTGGTCAATGAATAGCAAAATTTTTCGTTTTTGCCTCTTCAATACATTGTCTAGTTTTATCAGCTATCTAGTCAAAATTGCGGTCTTCATCCAAGCATTCTTATTTGCATCATAATCCAGCGGAAGCGTTCTGATATTCTTTAGACATCTGGGATTTTTTGATTTTCCTACCACCAAAAGAGTGATCTTTTCCATCAGAGTTTACACAAAGCAGCACAGTAAGGCGATCCTTGCTTTTTTCCCCTCCTTTACATTTTTCGTCTTCATAAGCTAACGTCCTATTCGGCATTAGATGATAAAAAAGACCAGCCTCGTTGGCATTAAAAATGTCTTTAGTTAGGTACTCACATATTAAGCTTCGCAAATTTTTGCGCCCTTCTGCGACAGAATCAGCTGGAACAATTTTTGATTCACCACTTACAACGTGACACGTGAACCCGTTCCAAGCTTTGAATTTCTGCAACCATCCTGCTGTAAAGCCGCTATCTGTGAGATTCAATTTCATGGCGATTTCTTTAGCTTTTTCCATCAACATTGGACCATTTACTGGAATATTTGACGCACGACACGGATTGAGAAATTGGACCAAAACCTTCTCCATTTCAGGAAATTTACCCTCCTGCACTCGCATTTTCTTTGATGCCGAAGATCCGCAGGCTTTAGCATCATTTTAGCCAAGTCAGCTTTTGACCTTCCCGGTAAACCTCTATCGAATTCCTTCAAAATTTCAATTTTTTCCTTCACTGAGATGGACATTCGTTTTCGAGAAGTGTCTGGAAAGAGATTTGGACGAAACAGTATGTATAGAGAAGAATTAAAAAATAAAATAAAAATAAAAACGATCTGTAGTGCTTGTGCACTGATAAGGAAAGAATGTCCTTTACTAGCTGTAACAATAAAGCGGGTTGGGGAATCTGATCACCTTCGAAGAGGATCGTCCACTCCCAGTACAATCCATTATACCTTTGTTTTTCAATCCCACCATATATATATATATATATATATATATATATATATATTGCCCAAAAGCAGTCAAAATGACGGCATTGTAAAAGAATAACTAATGTGTAAAGAAATTTGTTTAATTAATTTTTAATATTTTTTATATTATTTACAGTTATATAACAAGTTATTAGTAAATATTAACAATAAAAAAATAACTTCACTTAGAAAGAAAATATTAACTTATGCATTATTATTTGTGCATTTTTTGCAAATGAAAAAGAAGTTAAAAAGCAGTCAAAGTGACTTCCTTTAGGCAACCTAGTGTTAATATTTTTCTTGTATTAGTCGGATTGTAAGCAACGAAAATTTTTACTTTATTTTCAACTGCGCAATCTTCAAAGTAAAAATTAAAAAACTTGAGTAAAAAAAAAAAAAAAATTTAACTAAATCGATCGAATAGTTTTAGAGAAATAAAAGCTTCAAAATACGGCTATATTGCAATTTTATTACTCAGAAACTATTTAACCAATTTCGTTTAAATTTTTTATCTTTTTAGACAAAATTACATAGCTTAAGGCGATATAAAAATTTATATACGCATTGCATTTGTAAGGGGTAGGGTGCATGCTAACGACTCGAAATCATATAGCAATGCAGGGTTGGAAATGCTTCCCTAAAGCGGCAGATGTAGTTACAAAAATAGCAGTAGTTGCCGGAGAATTTCGAGATGACATTAGATTATTCCAGAATGTTAATTCCATGCGCCTTCCTCCGACTTCAGTAGAAAGAAACTTCAAACACTTTCTTTGACCCATGTTCCCTTAGTTTTTGTACAATTATTATCAAAATCATATTATTAAAATAAATATTCAGTTATACACAACAGCTGTGTACACCAGAAAGCATTTCCAACCATGCATTGCTATATGATTTCTTCCTTCATCTGGCACCTCTTAGAAGTTCTGAAACGTTTAACTCAAACACTTAATATTTGTAAAACTCTAAGCAAAAGTAAAAATCACGCACATTAGCAATCGCAAGTTAATATTTAAGCGAGGTAAAAACAAAAGCGCTATCAAAATCTAACGAATTACTTCACCGATAAAGAAAAAATATATGGTCAAAACTACTAGAATATGGTAAAATTTACCCTGTTTCTGGCTCTATGGGAGTTCAAAAAATTTCTATCGGCGTGCATTGATCATACGTTTGGAAAAATTAACAATAAAATATAACTTTATGATGTGTGTTAAAATTTGGTAATTTTATCTTGATATGTGTACTGAAGAAGTCAGAATTAAAAACAACAGAATCATTTTCGATCAAATGTTTTACATCGTTAGCGAATGCAATTTTAAATGAGCAGTACCAATTCGGAAACATTGTTCGGAAATATTATGGGTAAACAATTATTTAAGTAATCGTTACTCTTAAATGCGGTTGACTTTCAGTGAAAAAAAAAAAAAAAAAAAAAAAAAAAAAAAAAAAAAAAAGGAAATGAGGTAGTTAAACACAAACAGCATTCTTTTTTCTTAATATTTATACTTCACATTCGTATAAAATTTCATTCATATCTTTTATAATTCTTATCGCAATTTTTTGAAAATTTAGTTTTTATTTTTAGATTTTGGTTCATTGTCAAAAATAAAATTCAATTTGTTTATTTGTAATATATTAAGATAAGTTCAACGTTATATCCCGTTAAGTCTTGGCCGAGCACTTCATCTAGAAATTTTTTATTTTTTCTCAGTTACCCCTCACCCAAGGACTTTTTTGGAAGAATATTTTACTGATTCTGATAACAGTCACCTTTTTATGTTATCTTAGATCCCATCAACTGTCTATCTTCAAAATCATGCTCTATATTTCTGCTTATGCGTTTTATAGCTTAGGTTACAAGGTGGTAAACACTTTCGCAAGATAAATTTCAGTCAAAGCACTTCATACCAAATTCGGAAAATGGTTTGTTTTAATGTATGGCAATAAAGGAATTACGTAACTCGAATCTTTTCTGAAGATGAAAACTGTTTGAAACTTTATCCATCCAAGTTCTTCTGTTTATGGCAAATTTAAGACTCTTGAAAAATCATAAATTCTTCCTCCACTTCAATAAGAAACGGAAATGTTGACAGGAACTTCAAAAGCAGGGAAACTGGCATAAACACGAGTTAAACGAGAAGCTTTGGTAGACCGATATGTCATCAAATGCAACAGGTTTTATGACTTGGAGGAGTGACATCGGGAGGCCAAATTAAGGTGCTTTGAATCCCTATTTTAGAATTTTGCAAAGCATGTAATTACTTTAAAGTGTTTCAAGTGGTTTCCATCTGGAGATGCGTAACTTGATTTATAAACCTACTAAAAATGTATTCTATTGAGTGTTATTGAATACAGAAGATTTTAATCACTTAGTAGGTAAAATAAGGTTATCCTGTCAAGAAGACCATTTTATTCTTACATGAAGTTTCTCTCTTCTGTAGAGTTATTTTTTTTTCTCGATGATGATCAAAGCATTTTAATAACATAACAATATTTACTTTTTTTTTCTATGGGGCCGTTCATAAAAGATATGACAAGGGGGTAACCAAAAGTAGGACATTTTGCTTAAAATAAAAAAATTTTAAATCAGCAAATTAAGTACTTTTTCATCAAAATAAATTGACATCTAGTAATTATATTACTTTATTGTCCAGAGCGAAGAAGCTAACTAATACAGAGAAATATCAAATTTAATAAAAAAAATACTTTATTTTTGAAAATATGAAGCTCTAAAGTAAAGAGGATTCATCATTTTTAATGTAAATACAATGTTAAAAGTAATAAATTTTAAAAAGTAGCCCGAAACGTGTGGCAAAAGCCCACAGGACGCCTCCCTCCATCATGAAATCAAAAATGCGAGAGCCATAAATAGTGACATATATCGCAATTGTCATATATGCGAGTGTCATATCATCGCCAAGGAATGTTTCATGTATTTATTATTGATTTAACTTATTGTCAAGGTCTTTTTCTTAATCTTACGTAATCAAATGTGTTGGCGGAAAGGAGTGTGAGAAATAAGAATAAATTTTAATGAAATCAAAACATTTAGCAACCCTTTAATGGTTTTCAAATTCCATGCATATGGGTTCGAGTCCCAGCGATGGCTGGTCGCACCTACCACAGTACTGACATAAAATACCCTCAGTGGTAGACGGTTCATAGGTTAGAGTCCTCTTACCGTCGTGCTAACCGTGGGTGGTTTTCGTGGTTTTTCTCACCATGTAACGCAAATGCGGGTTAGTTCCATCAAAAAGTCCACCACGAAAGCAAAATTCTCCCAATACTTGATTCAAAAATTCCCTTGTCTTCTGGATTGGGTTCAAAATTACAAGGCTACGGAATTGAACATTAGTAGTCACAAACCCAGAAATTTGGGTCGGCTGTTCAACGACGGTTATAAAATGAAATGGTTAGGCAGATGTAGAATAGCCACCGAAAGTCAGGGCCTTTCAGTAGATTTGTGACGTAAAGCATCCTTAAAAATGCTAGAAAACACTGTAATCAGATTTGTATGAAGAGAAAACTATATTAAATATTCCAAATCTTTTATGGGACTTAATAAGAAAATTTTTTCTTTCATTTTTAAATCATGATTTAACGAAATTTTTATTATCATTAGAATCAACCTTATTCAAATGTATCATTTCTTATTTTATAATATGTTATAAAATAATGAATTTAATCACACATTAGAAAATAAGAAATTATACATTTGTTTGTGAAAAAAATTGCACAACAAAGAGAAATACGTCAGATTACATTAGAAAAAGAGACAAAGAATTATTGACACATTAATAAAATTGCTATGAATAAATAAAGAAGCGTATAATTTAAAAATTAGGCAGAAAAATATAAGAAAAGTATTTTGTACCTTAAGATTGCAAAACTTTAAAATAGTATTAATTACTTTCAAGACTAAATTTATCTCTTTTTTTTTCAGTCCTCAACTGAAATGAAATGCTAATTCGCAGCAAAACTTTATCTAAAAAAATTCATATCAAAAGTTAAAATAAAGAAGTATACTTATTTGAAGTCATAAAGAAATTCTTAAGGGAGGAAAAAATAAAAACGTAATAATAATTAAGAAAAGTATTTTGAACCTTAAGATTGCAGAACTTTGAAATAGTATTAGTTACTTTCAAGACTAAATTTATCTCTTTTTTTTCAGTCCTCAACTGGTATGAAATGTTAATTCGCAGCAAAACTTGATCTAAAAAAATTCATATTAAAAATTAAAATAAAAAAGTATACTTATTTGAAGTCACAAAGAAATTCTTAAGGGAGGAAAAAATAAAAACATTATCGAAATCTGCCAAATTAAATTAAAACAAAAAAGCGTGTGCACGTACCTATACACCACAACCTGTTTTATTACAGGTAGAAATATGTAGGTGTTTCTAATAAATATCTTTTATTTCTCAGCCACCTTTCGCAATCAAACAGGTTTAAGTGTTTCATTCAATTGCCACTCTCAATTGTGATTTGTCAGATTTCGATGGCTCTTGTTTTTATTAGCTAAAGCTCAATTTGCAACCCATAATATGTAAACTTTTCAATTCTCACCTTTCCTAAAAGATAAGGAATAAAACATTTTATTATCAATAGCAGTTATGGAGTACACTGTACATAAAAATATGAGCAACCGGAACTCATTCAAATCCAAATCTCAATGATTAAGAGGTCAAAGTGTCCTCAGAAATATTATTAATTTTTTCATAAATGAAACTAAAGTAAACACATTTTCAGTTAAATAACGAGCACACTTTAATGAAAATCAATTTAATTTTAAAAAATTAGTAATATGGCTCAAAATTTAAAA
Source organism: Parasteatoda tepidariorum (assembly GCF_982258835.1). Classification (NCBI taxonomy): domain Eukaryota; kingdom Metazoa; phylum Arthropoda; class Arachnida; order Araneae; family Theridiidae; genus Parasteatoda; species Parasteatoda tepidariorum. Next base: position 72,361,170 of record NC_141765.1, read on the forward strand.
AAATTAAAAAATGCATAAAAATTTTCCAATTTTTAAAATTTTAAATCTGTAAGTTTCGGCAGTATTTTTCGTAAAAAACATAAACAAAAAAAAAATCAGCATTATTGGTTCTGCAGTAAATCTGCGCATTCATTTGCTCGTATGTCAATTATAACATTATCTATGGTTCCCTATATGTAAAATTAAAAGGAAGAAAAACTCCTAAAAATATCGAATGCAGATATAAACAACTTACTGTATAAATTTTGATCTTCAAAAAGCTTATTCAGTGCCTAAATTTATTTTAGGCTGATTGCGAAAAAAAAAATTACCCTAAAGTTCTATCTTCAACAGAAAAAAATCCCTATCGATTCTAATAAAATGTAAACATCAAAAAAGCGTGCATGTGAAAAAGTTGGAAAAACTACTGCCTTTTTTCCGAAAGACGCTCAAAACTTTAAAAATAATACAGATAGATAAATCAAAATTTTTTCAGCGTGTTTGGAATTATTTGAAAACTTAATGTAAACAATAAATTATTTTTCAATACTCTTGCTTGTGATTGACATCTTAAAATTAAATTATGAAATCTAATAATTAATTTTAATGTCATTAAAAAATTTTTGGACTTTATCTTAAGATACACTAAAGCAATTTATCTGTGTAAGAAAGAATTATGCTATATGAAGCATGAACAACAGTTTCATTAAAATTAATTTAAAATGATTGTTCAAAACAATTTAAATGACAAACATTGACTTAAATTCATGTTCTTTATTATTATCATTTAATGCACTGGGATTTTTCTGTATTCAAGTGAAATATTTATTAAATTTAAAACAGATAATAGTATATCATCAATTAAGAACAAATAAGCTTCAAGTCTCAAGTGACATTGTTATTGAATTTTTCTTTCTTTTCGAAATAAAACTAAACTGTTTATTTTATCATTTTTTAAATAATAAAAATTTCAGCTCTTTAATGACATCGGTAATTTATTCTTCAAGATTTATTTGGTCCGAATTCATAAATATTTGCACAAAACAAATGTTTAAATTTGTTTTATTTCATGACCGAAAGTTTTACAAAAAGATAAATGTTTTGTTAATCTTACATCATAATATCCGCTAACAAACAATAAACTTCACTCAAAACAATCTAACTTTTAAATACGGCTTTTTTTATTATGTAATTAAGAAGCTTATTATTATTAAGTCTTCAAAAATTTTAAGTCTAAAAAATAAAAGATAGATAACACTTACTCGGTTTCAGCTAAATGTCGAGTTTAATTGAATGTATTCAATTTTATATAAATTCATTTTTGGGGAATTAATAAAGTAAAACCATTAGGCTCATTTTTATAATTACCTTTACATTTCGGTACTGTATATGCGTACGGCATGCGTAAAATTTATAAAACAATCGATATAAAGAATAGCGTCAAACGAAGCAGTTGTTCAATGTTCAATGACAAATATTTAAAATTGGAGGCTATTCAGTTAAAAAAAACTATTGTTTGTGACGTCACTAAAAGACCTTGGTGATTTCAACAACCTTATTTTTCGGTGGCTATGGATGTAGAGGGAATATCTAAAAATAGATTTTATTCAACTCTAAATTCAAGGTTTAAAAAGATAACCGACTATATTTATGATTTTTATTTACTGAGAAAAGGACTAAATAAGATAATATAGTTTCTAAATGTTAGGAAATATTTTATGCATATTTCACTCCCCCCTCAACACGAAAAAGATATTTTCCTTATAAGCCAACATCACGAATTACCTTTACAAAAGGAAGTTAAATTTTTTTTAAAGAATTATTTTAAATTAGAATTCGTCGAAGCAAATGTACGTATAGAAAATTTTATCATTACCAAACAAATTGTCCAATGTTACCATTGTCAAGGCAAATATATTATAGAAAATTTTATCATTGCCAAACAAATTGTCCAATGTTACCGTTGTCAAGGCAAATATACTATAGAAAATTTTATCATTGCCAAACAAATTGTCAAATGTTACCACTGCCAAAGCAAAATATACTACAGAAAATTTTATCATTATCAAACAATATAATTTGCCAATCTATCAAATATGTGCCATATTGTTAATAATTTTTCGCATTCTTATACAATATAAAATATTTAAACTTATAAGGGCTCATATTTTTTTACATTAATCAAATGTATGTTGTGATAACCAATATTCAAATAATTTTAAGAGCTATTTTTTCTAGTTTGTTTAGTATTAAAAACATTAGCTAAGCATGAGAAGCAAATAATATTAAAAAAATGAGCTTTTAATTTAACTCTAAATAAATGGTTGATCAGACAGCTATTTTGCTTACTTGGGTTTGGACGTCCCTTTTTTATAAGGAGCAAAATTATCATCCCTTTTATTTAAAGAGGCAAAATCATCTCTTATTTCAGAGGCAAATTTATCTGAAAATGCAGCGTAATTTCTCTATCATTTTATTTTAAATTGTTTCCACTTCTGAATTAATATGTTCTAGAATGCCTGAGATCAGGATTCAAACCTGAATTTTCGCATGCAAGACGCAATGTATTAACATTTATACTGACACGGCAGTTTCGTATTAAATTCAAGGAGATCAAGAATTATTTTTGTAATTTTCTTATAATTTTTAAACTTTTTAAAAGTTTTTTTTTTGAACTGCATCATATAAAATTTTTTCTTCATTTTAATGAAGGAAAAATACTGTTTATGCACAATTATATTATATATTAATGCTCATTTTTATCTCATAATTTTAATTTAGCTCAGTTAGACATTTATTCAATAGTATTTGTAAACTTATAATATTTTGAAAAATAATGAAATTTTTTAAATTATTTTAAGTTCAAGCAGAACAATATTTTCAGGTAATTTATAAAATAAGTTTTTTTTTTCAAGGAACCCTATTTAATGTGTACTTGTTTTTTGTAAATTGCTTACTTTATAAAGAAGAAAACTATTTGTTATCAATATTATTAGCCATCGTAAAAAAATTTGAACATTATCTAAGCATCACAGAGCAACTCTCAAGTATTTGGTTATATAACATGAAAATCACTAATTCGTTATGCATACAAAACAACAGCAACATTTAGACAATTATTGATGTTTTAAATATTCAAGATAAAGTATAGAGGCTGAAATTTTGATTTTTCAAATTTTCAAACACTCGTACTAACTTAACTTCTAAAGGAATTACTTGTTCAGATTAGCATGGTTCCATAAGATAATAAAAGCGTATAATTTCGTGGTTTTTTTTTCTTCCTCCAAGGGTGAATTCTGGGTGGGGTAAAAATTATGCTACACTACCATGAATTCTGATTAAGAATCATTTTGGGATAACTTAATCCTTACAATACGTTTTAATAACATGTTATTCCCCATTATGTTTTTGCGGAAATTATATTTGCTTCAATATTCCGTTTTTAAGCATTACTATCTAATAAGCAACATAAATGCAAAAATGAAATGAATTAATTTCTATTGATATTTATAAATATTTCAGAGTATCTATATTAGTTAGAAGCTAATAACAATTGTTAAATTTAAGCGCTCATACGGGTTTTTAATATATGACTATTATCAGCATTATCATTATCCTCAATGGCTCCACAGCCCAGGGTAGGCCTTGACCTTCTCAGAGAGTTTTTTCCAGACTAACCTTTTTCCCGCTAATGTTTTCCAGTTTTACGTTTTTAAGACCAAAAGGTCTTTTTCTAGGCCATCTATCCATCTCAAATTCGCCCTGCCTCTTTTCCATGTGCAAATTGGATCTGGTCTGGCATTAAAAACTCTTTTTGTGGTACGGTCTTCGTCCATTCTGATAACGTGGCCTGCCCATTTTATTCTTTGTCGTTTAATAAAGTCAATAATGTCAGGTTCATTAGATGAGTGATAAAACTCTAAGTTTGATCTTCTAAGCCATACACCATTTTTTTTTAATTCCTCGAACAAAAAAAAATACTTCTCAAGACCTTTCTCTCAAAGGTACCCAACATAGCCACATCCGTACAAGATATGGTCCAGATTTCACATGCATATGTTAAAATTGATCTTAAAAATGATTCATATAATAAAATATCAGCATTATATTATATCTAATTAAAAATATATCACTTTTTATGCTTAAAATAACATTTGTAAATTCACAACAACAGTTTTAAAAATGCACTTAATATATAGTGTATCAACTTATTTAATATCATAGCAATTCTTGATGTTTATAAACTTAAAATTTTAAATAGTAGCATAAATGATGTTAAAATAGCATTTATAACAAAAAATTGAAATAAAAATACTTAAATGTATTTTTTAAACCCATAATATTATACTCAAACAGTAATGGGATATTGAGTATTTGAACATCAAATTAATATGAAGCGAAAGAAAAAGGTAAGTTCTGGTAATTTTGATGCCAAAATTTGAGAGAAAAAAATTACCTCAGAAAATATTTATTTATTTATTCATTACTTTTTTCCTTTTAACTAATATTCAACATACCGTTAATATAGGACCAAAAGTCATTAATGCACCCCACATTCAACTAAAACTATTAGCATTATATGCTATAAATTGTGCAAATTAACTTTGTTAAATACAAAATAAATAGGAGTGATTTTTCAAGTTGGCAATTCTTTTTCCAGAACAAAACAGATGCATAAAAACTCTCATAACCTACAATACACTATGTGGAAATTTCTGAGAACAATATATTAATAAACTGAAAAAATATATAATTTTTTTTTTACATATAAACAAACCATAGAGAATTTTTCTTCTGCGTTAATAGATTTAACTTTTACTGTTAAAAAAACCCATAAGCCCCTGAATATCTTAATTTTGTATCGAGAATTTCAATATTAGTGCATTAGTGCTTAAATTTAAATTTACCAAAATTTATTTAGAAAATGATTATTTAAAATTATTTAAAATTTAAATTTATTTAAACTCTCAAATGTCGGGAATTGTCGAACATCCAAGCAAACCATGGCACACCATTCCAGTGTCATCCATCTCCAAAAAGTATTCGTAGCATCGCATAATCACAGCTAAGTATTCTACTCTAATTTGAAGAGACCCGTGAAGAGAAAAAGAATTTTAAATTGAAGACCACAAGATTTTTAAAATTGGCGTTGTAGGCCCAACTTCGCTCCTTGCAGTTTATGAGCCATATTTAAAATGGAAATAATTTTGAAGAATATATTTAGTTATTGTTGGAGAAATGGCAATAATAGTAGAATGTTTATACTGAAGATTATTATTGACACAAGTTGAAGAGAAATCGGATGCTTGAGGTAAGTAGTGCTTGAAAATATATGTTGCTGTATCATTATGAGAAATAATTAATATCCATTTGTCCAATTATTCTATTATCCAGAGTGATGAAGTTAACTAATACAGAGAAGGAATAAATTTGATAAATACTAAAAAAATATTTATTTTAGTAAATATAGTGCTCTAAAATGAAAAGGATTCCTCATTTTTAATGTACATATAAAATATTAAAAATAATAAAATTTAAAAAATGTCCCGAAGCTTGTGGCTACAGGGGTAGAAAATTTAAGGAATCCATGTATTGACTATAAAATGATTAAATTATTTCCAAAGCCCTTTTTCTAATCTATTCAAATGTGTTAGTGGAAAAGAGAGTGTGATAAAAAAGAATGAATTTTAATAACCTCTAATCTGCACTCAATTAAGGTTGTGGTTTAAAAAGATTACCAGTTAATGTTTTTTTTATTGGCGGAGAAAAAGACTAAATAAGAAAATTTAGTTTTTAAATGCTACGAAATATGTTATGCATATTTCAGCATAACAAACATGAACGGCTCTATGAAGGAGAATCACTAAAAAAAGCACCGAAAGAAACAGATTCAGAAATAAATGCACCGGGGAAAAAAGAGCACGAATTAAAAAGCCCTGATTAAAAACACGTCCCTCACTAACTTTTATTTAAATTTAACCTCCAATTCAATTTATGTCATTGAATCCGAATTTAATGTAGTTAAATGCATATTTGTTTCCAAAACTTATTTATATCTGTTAAAATATCTAATTTTCAATATGTAGGCAAATACATATTGCAAATTGGATGTTTTTTTTTAAAAATTAATCACGATACAAAGTTTAATTTGAAGTTGTCCGAAAGGAACGTTTAGTACTTTATACATTTTTAATTATTAATAGAATTATATAAATGTATAAAATTATTTTCATAAATAAATGCAAAATTTAATATATATATATATATATATATATATATATATATATATATATATATATATATATATATATATATATATATATATATATATATATATATATATATATATATATATATATATATATATTAGAAAGGCGGAAAATAAAATAATGAAAAGATATAATCTCTTCATCAGCTGATACGATTATATCAGCAAAAAAGAGTGTTTTCAAATATTGCATCAATACAGCCAAAGCAAAATATATATTAATACAATAGTGTGAAGAGCACTCAAAAAAATTAAAACGAAAATAGAACTTAAGTTAAAAAATAAAACATGTAAAGCAGAAAACAGAAAATGCAGAACAGAACACAAAACGAAATCTATAAAGCGAGTAGCAAATTCAAATGAACTTACACGTACAGAAATCTTTCAAGAATGATTAAAAATATTTTCGTAATAAGACTGTATTGATAAATCCTTTTCTTTCTTTTTTTTTTGAAAATTATCCTTAACAAGGCTAAGAAATGGATCACAAGGGGTAAACAATTTAACTTTTAACCCTTCTAGAATGATAACCATTTACAAGAAAAAATTGTTGAAGCTCATATAAAAGCTGAACAAACTAAGCTTCCAGAGGATGCTCTGAGGTGGAAAAAAGTGTTGCTGTACTCCGAAAAGAGATTTCATCCAAACGAAGTTTTTTTGATAGTTTTATTACTAAAATAGACTAGGAAGGACAGTTAAAAAGTTTATAATTTTATGAGCAAAATCGGGAATAAGTCTTTTCCATGTATTAGGGAACCTACTCGGTAGAAGATTTTTAACTAATGACAAGGATACTTCAAATGCTTTAAATTCATTTTCTTTTCATTTTTTTTTCCAAATAAACAAAAACTTAAGAGTGATATAAAGGTTAAACGGAAGATACTTAGACATGAAATTGCGGAATCTGCTTCTTCATGTACTCATAGTATTTTTAGCCAGAATTTTAGTTTCTCAGAGTTTAAAGAGGCTACAAGGCAATTAAAATGTGGTATGAGTCCGGACCCTGATAACACCCACCCAAAGTTACGTACTCATTTTGAAAATAAAGCCCTTTCTTCACTTTTGAAATTTTGCAATGAAAGCTACATTCTGTGGTAGTTCCTTCATAATGGAAGAAAGAGATTATTGTCCCTATTCATAAAATGAATTAACCTTCTAATGATTTAAATAGCTATCGTCCAATCTCTTTGACAAGCGTTGTTTCGAAAACCATGGAGTGAATGATTATTACACAGTTGAATTGGTATTTAGAAATGAATGGTTCGTTCTACAAGTCAACAAGAAGCATATTTTAACCAATCTATTAAGAATGCATTTTCTGAAAGAAAATCCACACTGGCTGTTTTTATTGAATTTGAGTCCACTTTGGATAAAGTGTGGAGGTTGCGGAAAATAGAAAAACTTCACGACTCTGGGTGTAGGTGGCAAAATACTTTCTTGGATTAGGAATTTCCTTTCCCATCGTTTTTGTGCGACACGCTTTGACCGCTCAATTTTACGTTATAAGCAAAGTGAAACCAGACTACCACAGGGTGCTGTAATTATACCTCTTCTATTTAATGTTTTCATTAACGACCTTCCAGTTATTTTAAATTTTGACAACAAAACAAACGTGGCCTTATTCGCTGACGATTTGGCTATATGGTGTAGTGCCTGAAAAAAGGAACAGTCTCGACTGAATACTATTTGGAATTCTACCTTGGAAAGGCTCAATGGTTAAAATACGTTATGTCAATCAATCTCCATAAGACTTCAGGTCAATTCTTTACCTAAAAATCGACTACCTTTTATTCTGGATCTTGAATTTAAGGGGACCAGTTTGAAAAGCAACGATTTTTCAAATTTTCCTGGTTGCGTCTTTCATGGTTCTAAATTGAAACAAACATGTTGAACATCTAATAAAAAAAAGCTGAAAAAAGACTCCATATCCTTAAAGGATTAATTGGAGTCAAATAGGGATGCAGCAGGGAAGTGTATAAACAACCAGATCTTACAAAATGTATAAACAACCAGTTCTTATACATTTATTGCTGCGAAGTGTTGGTCTCTGCCTCGACAAAGACCACGAATTGTCTCTAGACTTTTCAGAATCAAGCTTTGCGCATTATTACTGGAGCTTTCAGAACTACATCTGTTTTAGCTATGCAATTAATAACCAACCAACCGCAAATGATCATAACATCATAAATAGGGCCTCCTTCGAAACTCCATGAGTCCACTAGATTTCATTTAATTGAACATTCGACTAAATCTATCAGTGACATTAAGAAAATCCGATATTCGCCCTGTTGCACTTCAAGCAATCGCTCTTGAAACCATTCATGATTATTTTCTACCTAAAAAATGGTTGCATACATATAGTTTAGGATCTCTCTTTGATTTTTCAGTAGGTGTTGATGCTGGAATCTTTAGTGAATATGCAGTTTTTATCTAAATGTGGATGAACTTACAACTCATTTTGATTGGGAACTGGAAGCTATTCTTCTAACTCGACAATAGCTTTCGACACATTGTACTCCTTACGAAAAAAGTCCTTACTCCTTACGAATTCTCTCGGATTCCACCTCTGCTTTTCAGGCCCTTTCTAGTAACCAAGAGCTAAAGAATTCCAGTGTCCAACTATGCAGAGATCTTTTAAGGAGTGCAAAGCGTAGAATTGTTTTCCAGTGGGTACTCTCACACTGTGGGCTACAGGGAAACGAACATATTGATTTTCTTGCTAAAAATGATATCCTTCAAAAGAAAAAAAGATCATTGTCATTTCACTCTGCCAAATTAGAGATTAAGAGAATATTCAATCGTTTCGTGTTGCAGTCTCAATTTCCTGCAGGGAGAGGAACTTCACCCAGTGCCTCTACGGTGGCGAATTTTAGATTTTTGACCGGTCATAACTGTCTTCTTGCCCATTTGCATCGTTTTAGCATGGTAGGCTCACCTCAGTGTAATTTATGTAATACTAGACAAAACATGACTGCAGCTCATCTCGACGAATGCCCTGTTTTGAGGGACTTGATATGTACCGTGAAAAAGCATTGGAGAGCCCGTATTCAAATAGCATGATAGCCAATAGACAGGCATTTATAAATTAAATCATTTCAATAACCCTTTGTTCTAGCAATTTTTTGACATAAAGCTACGAAGTAATGAACTTTCACGTAACGATAATCTCTTACCCAAATAAATTTAACTGTTCCATTTTATAATTTAGCCTATGAACGAGTAATTCTTTCCTTAATCAATGTAACCTCTTTTTAGAAAATTGATTAATATTTTTTCATATTTTTTGTTAATGTGTTTCTTCTTATTTTAAGTGTATTTTTCTTTTCATAAGAGTTTTCTTTTTGTTCTTTCTTTTTCTTCTTCAAAATACACGTAGAATTCTATAGCCAATAACATGTTCTAGATATTTGAAGTATTTTATTTGCTATTGGATTTGTTTTGTGGTATTTTCTGTATTCAAGTGGTTTTTTTTCCTTCAAATAAATTTTATTATTATTAATATTATTGGACTTACACTATTTAATTGATTGTCTAAATTTTCAGATCTAATATTATGCTAAACATGATTTTAACTTGTTATTTATTCATAGTTTTGATGTCCTCTTTCAAATTTTCTATTTATTTACAGAATCGAGCAGCTAAGAAAGATTTCTAGGCGGATCGAGCAGCTAAGAAAGCCACCGATCTCTGCCGGGTTGCCCTTGAGGTCCCAAGCTCCATCGCCCAAATTAAAACCCAGGTTAAATTATATAGCATGAAGCGCTGGGGGCTGGAATGGCGGAGTTCCGAGAAAGGGAGACAGACATTCAAATTTTTTAAAGACCCGAAATTAAATAGACTACAAGCAAACTTCTATCTCAATCAATTTTTAACAGGCCACGGAGTGTTTGGAGAACACCAATATAAATTATTCCACAAAACTCCAGAATGCAATTACTGTGGTGAATATCAATCTATTGATCACTTGTTAATAAATTGTTCTCAATTCCAGACAATCCGGGGCAATAACTTTAATAATATTGGCCAACATCAATGCTATGCTAACCTGACTTGTAGAAATATCATAAAAAAGATTATTAAACAAACTTTAGAGGATGTATTGGGGGACGGTCTTTAATGTCTCGGAATTTGTTCCTTCCAGCTTGGGTGTCTCATTTTTTTACTATGTCTTTTATAAACTATTCTTCTTTTACTTGCTCCAATTTTATTGTTATTTACTTTTGTACTATTTAATTGGTTTTAATAGTAATGCTTTTAATTGTTTTACAATATTGTTCTCTTGTAATTTTTGCACGTTTATCTTTTAAATTGCTCTTTTAAATTATTCTTTTAATTGACACTTTTAATATATTGCTGTTTTAATGTTTAGCACCTTACATGATTTTAGCTGTTCTACGCCCGCCATGTTCATGGGCTGTTGCCATGTCTGATGTGTATTTTATGTAATTTATGTTTCTACTGTTCTCTGGATATTTTTTTTGATTTTAATAAATATTTACCCGTATGCCCTAAATAAGGGCGGGTCGGGGTAAATTCTTCCATTTATTTACAGAACACCAAGAGTATTTTGCTTAATATAGTGCAATGGTCAAAACTCCACTTGTATTTTCACGTTTGGACCAACTTGTTAAAAAAGGTATTTTTTTTCTCTTTTGCGACGAATATTTAAAACAGGAATGAATCGAAGCAACTTTTTTAATGATTTTAATGGGGGGAAAATTAAAAACATTATGAAATTAATGAGTTTATGTGATTTTTAGATTGCAAGATTTCACCGCATCAGACAGTGCTCTTATGCATATAATACAGCTAAGATAAAAGTGTTTGAGTATAAATTTAGATTAGATAAAAAATTTAAATGAACGTCATCTTTACTTAAATTAATCATTTTTAATTTGAATTTAGATGAAAAAGGATTTTAGGAAATCAATGGGTTGTAGTTGATGTAATTTCAAGATAGTAGAAATTAATTATAGTTGATAGTTTAAATTATACCATTCTACAATGAAATTTAGAGCATAAATCAATTCTGATAATCATAAATTCTACCGTTGACCTGATTGAAGAGGGCAGGGATAGCCTGATTGGTAGGACGTTGGGCTCATGTCCAAGAGGTCGTGAGTTTGATCCCCACTCGTTGAATACTCCCAGATCTGTGGATGGATGGTGCGTGAATGTGCCATCCCTGTAAAACGCGCTGTGACGTATGTGTGGGACATAAGTTGAATCCTTGGCAATAAATGGCGCCACTGGAAAACAGGAAGAAGCGCACCCCTCCTGCTTTGATGGCATATGACAACAACAACAACCTGTTCGAGGGAATTATTTTCAGTTTTCTAGCAATCATAAGAAATAGCCGTGATGGCTATGGGGATAGAGCGTTCGCCTTCCAATGAGGTGAACCGGGTTCGAATGCCAGCATCGGCTGGTCGATGCAAGTTCCGCATCTGACTTGCACCAACCACAGTGTCGACGTAAAATATCCTCAGTGATAGACCGATCCTGGGTTAGAGCCCCCTTGCCGCCAGGGTTACCGTGGAAGGTTTTCGTGGTTTTCCTCACCATGTACTGCAAATACGGGTTGGTTCCATCAAAAAGTCCTCCACGAAGGCAAATTTCTCCCAAATACTTGATAATGGAGTAATCCTTATCTGCTGGATCCCTTATCTGCTGGATTGGATTCAAAATTACAAGGCTACGGACATCAGTAGTCGTAAACCCAAAAAATTAGGTCGATTGGTCAACGACGGAGTATGATTAAATTCATAAGAAACAGCTAGTTCTTCCAATGACCATTACATGTGATTACAATGTGAAATATTTTACTCTTTTTAACCTTTTGACGCCTGGATTTAGAAATAATTTTTGAAAAAAAAACTACTTAAGTATGAGATGAAATTTGTTTTGGTTCATTATTATTATTATTACAGTGACCTCATGTATATTTGATGAAAGAAGAATTATTTTTAAGCAGAAGGTATATACCTATCCGATATGGGCAGGTGGTTAATCTATTTTAATTTTTCTTTTATTTTTTGATATAATGACACGATTGTTTATTTATTTTAGTTCATTTCTGAAAAAACATGTTTCCAATGTCGCAACGGAAAATGGAACCCAAATTGAAATGGAATGAGTAAAAAATTTAATATTAAGACATAAATTAAATCATAAAAAATAACAAAACAGGCGAAATTAAAAATCAATATTTTTAAGTTATTTTTAACTCAGACAAAATTTTAAAAAATTTAACTTTTTCATTTGAAAAGAAATCATATGTAAAAGGATTAATAAAAGATGAAAATATAAACAAACTATTTCCGGAAGAATGAATAATTGCTGTTCCTCAAAAAAGTTACTAATTAACATAAATATGACGGAAATAAAAATTTTGTTGAACATACAAAATATATTTATTACAACTTAAACACATCATAAACACATAATGCACAACTCTGTGTGTATTAGGTTATCATGATATATTTGAATGAGTTGTCATAAATCTATTTCACTTTATATGTTTACGAATAAATTTTACAAGAAAAATATCAATTAATTACCGCAATCTTTATTAGTAAAAGCTTAAGAAAACTAATAATTTATATAATGAACGTACCCCCAAATAAAAGCACTTTAAATAGATTTAGAAAGCCATAAATCATTTATATTTATTACTTCTATTCACGTTCAAAAACTATGGAATAGACATTCAAAATTATTTTTCAGAAATTTATTTTCTTTTTATTCGATTAAACTTTTTGGACGCAACTGAAACGATAATGGGAAGGTGTTTTGAATGCATCTTGCTCTCATCCCCTCCACACACTTGCTTCTTACATTCACCTTCTATTATTCCTGTTGGAACCATGTCCGAGAAATCGTGAGTTCGAACCCCGCCGGCCGAAGACTCCCCGTGTAGTAAATGGTGACTGATGCACGTTAAATCTGTTGAGTCGCAAAGTCCTCCACGATCCCATAACTAATCAATACCACTGGGGGTACTGGGAGATCGATCGTTCTCTGATTCAGGTCGAAATTACGGTGTGTGGATGTGTGAATGGGTCTGCCCTATAAAACGGGCTGTGACTTGTGTGCGGCTGAAGACGCATTCTTGGCCGTAGGATGGTGCCACTGAAAACAAGAATCGCACATTCTGCCTTAAATTTGCTCGGTTTCACCAAGCAGGCTTGCCCGTGTTGCAAGTGACATTAGAAGTAACAACAACAACTCTTCCTATTAATCACTTGCGAAATGAATGAAGAAAAAAAAGCTGTAAATAAAATATTCTAGTTCTCTTATTCTGACATATATTTACGTATTAGTATTTATATATTGACATATTAGAAACTAACATGGTTCAAAATTTGAACGCCCAAAGTTTTGCTACAATAAAATTTCGACTTAATAAATTATCTACCCTAAATATTTTTACCCTAAATATTTTATCTTTTTATGGTTCCATGGAATCCATTATCTTGAGTTGTCCTTGTGGTCTTTTCTTGTTTGCTTTCTTTCTTATTCCTTGACTGTTTTCGTAAGAGTTTATTTTGGGTGTAGTTTTACCTCATTAGGCTCCAAAACCATTAAACTTCTCATTTAATAACCGATACCAGTGATATTTTTTCAACACAGTGCAAAAGTCTCAGGGCAGTATATTGTTAATTTAATTTAAGTACAATAAAAGAAGGAAATGAAAATTATTTTTTTTCTTATGTTTTCAATACAGCAATGCATACATGCGTATTTATAAAAAATTCATGCATCTTTTAAAAGATTTATGCCTCTTACTGTAAATGGCCAAAATGGGTGGTTGTTGACTTCCACCTTTGTATGTTGACAATCACATAGTCGCATATATGCTAGGTCTAGTTAAGAGCTACTGCCCGATATACATTTGCCCGGTATGCCCTACATCAAGCTTCTTAAGGTCAAATGTCACGGCCCCAGTATGCATTTAACCGGTACTCCGAACACTGATGTTTCTCCTAATCTCTCCTCAGCAGATATTAAAATATCGAACAAATATAATAATGTCAACGAATAAATTATTATCAAATTGGATATAACAAATATTTTGGACATTCATCAAAACGACTATGTGATTGCTGACATTCACCGGTGAAAGTCAACATTCTCTTGATTTTGTTCATTCACGATAACACACATAGTTTCAAATATATATACATTGTTTTAAAGAATAAAGATACAAAAGCTTAAGAGGGTTATAAACTGACCAGAGACTATTGTACGCAATTCTGTGGCACAACACTTACACATATATATATCCCAACACTGATATGAGATTTTGAACAAGTGAGATTCGTTGCTAGATATATTTCCCTAGGAATATTGGGTATATTCTAGAACTGACAGATAAATTGTGAAATATCGAAACTTTTTAAACAATGTTATAACGAGATTTTGAAACATATTCTCACAATGCCTTGTAAATATGTTATTTTATGCTTATCGAGCAAAAGATGACTATCAGCAAAGATAATTATATTATCGTGTATTATCGTGGATGATATGGTATTATCGTGATCATTATTGTCAACGATATTTATTATAACTCATATATATTGTCATATTATTATAACTCATATATATTGATATATATTGTCAACGATATTTATTATAACTATCGTAAACGATAATTATCGGGTAAGACAAAATCGTATATCATAAATAGCGTAAAATACCATAATATATATTCATTTTACAGTGAACCAAAAAAAGTTATCACCCTGAATAACATTTGCTCTGATCAACGGTTTTTCAAGTGCATCCTTAATGGTAAAGTAAGCTTTTGTGACTGATTTTTTAAGTAAGTTAAAAATTCGTGCTAATAATTAGCACATTTGAGGTCATATCTTAATATATATACCATTAAGTCTTTTAGTAGGCTATAATATTAGCATTAAAGAAAAAGTAAACGTGATATTAGAAAAATCTAAGTAATGTATTCTTAGTTTTTTTAATTTAAATAATCCATTCTTCAATTGATATCTAACTGATAAATTTGGTCTTGCTTGAGCTTAAACTATGATTTTAAAAAAATAAAAAAAAGATTTTATTGATATTTAAGGTTTTTTTCTGAGGAGAAATAATGCAATGGATTTTTATTTAATGAACAGAATAGACTAATAAATAACAAAAAGGAAATAAATGTTAATAAAAGTGACGTGAAATTTTTGAATTATAAATTTCCATAACCTAAACTAAATAATTTGTAGTTTAATGAACAAACTTCAATTGTATCCACTTAGGTTAATTTTCGTATTATTTTGAATATGTAGTTTGTGTGCTTAAATAATGAAGAAAGACTTTTTCTTTCAAGAGTAATTAAAAATAACTGTTTTGCTTTCTGATCTAAATAATCCATTCTTCAATTGATATCTAAATGATAAAATTTGTGTTTATCTTTACTAATTCATGGAAGTGTTGAGCTTGATTAAAAACAATTATTATTTAATTGATTCAGTGATCGGTGTTTCTTAATTATTTATAATTTTAGCCATTTCAAGTAAGTAATATTATGCATTTTAATTAAAATATTGCTTTTAAATGAAATTAGCGGTTTTTAATATATTTTATCAGGATTTTTGCTGGTTAATGTAAAAAAATAAAAACCTTTTTTTAAAAAAAAATACGATTTTTGCCAATCCTGCTTCCAAAATTCAATTTGAGAAAGCTTTGTCTTGGAACAAAAAAATGAAAAGATGCAGAAAACAAGAATAAAGAAAACAAACTTCGATTTGTTTGATAAAATAGCTACGGAAAAAAAATATTCTGGTAAAATTTTTAAATTGTATGATTATGATAATTCTGGCTTTACACCTACTTTTCTTGCAAATCCAAGAGTTTAAAATCTTATCACAAAATTATATCGTTTTATACAAGAAGAAAAAAATTCAGGTAAAATTACCTTACTGTAGAGTTATAATATTTCTGGTAAAAAATAAATGAAATAAAATATATAATTTTGCATTATAAAACCAAAATATACAGTATTTAAAACATGCATTTGGTAATTTCTTTATTCATATAGTAACGGTTTACAGAAAATTCTAGCTTTTAGAATTATAATTCCTAATACCACACATTTAGTAAAAAATACAAAATTGAAGAGAAAATTCAAATGAGTAAATGGTTTTTATGACATGCTCTAAGGTATGATTAAATTACTAAATTTTACCCCGTTTGCCAAATTTTATCCCATATTATAAAACCTTATTTTATTGTTAATTTTAATATCATCATCATCAAAGCACTTGGGTGAAAATTATCGAGCTTTTCAGTGTTCCCAGCGAGCCAGAAATAAGGTAAATTATACCATATTCTAGAACTTTTGACCATACTTTTTTTCTCTGTGTATAGTAATAAAAAACTAAAATAACAGGACAGAAAAACACTTATCCTTGTTTTTTAGCTTTATAAAGAAATACTCAAAGTAATAAGGTCGGGAATGAATAAGGTCAAGTCAATCTTAATCCAATGGCAATAAATCACCTCCGATAAATAATTTCGGTTTGTAATATTTATATCACTGATGTTTAATGATTCCAAAGTAGTTTAATAGGATTGCTTTTTGGACTCCGAATGGGGACGACCGAACTCTACTTTTGTCTCATATGAATTTTGTACATTCGATGCAGTAATCAAACACCTTGCATTAACACAGTAGTTTGCATTGTTGAAGTTGTTAAAAACGCTGTTTCTTAAAATACCGTAGGTTTATTGAAATCAATGCGCGATAGTGTATTTTGGTATAGTTTCTTATATATTAATATTAATTTTCTTAAAAATTTTAATTAAATTATTTTTTTTTCTACATTTCTGCTAGAATCGCAACATAAACAATATAATTTAATAACTTTCAAATGAACCCACTATATAATTTTATTTTAGATTTTAAGGAAAAATTCAATAAAAATGTAAACACAAAAAAGAGAAGTTTGCACTAAAAATCCCTCTATAAAACAGTGTTTTGACGTGATTCAATCACGATTGAATAGAAGCAAAACTCAAATCAAAAGTCAGTCAACACTTAGTCGGGTCTTCAAAAGAGCTTTTTCAAGCGCAATAATAAAACGCTGTAAATAAAAATCTCTTTCTTGCTTTCTATTCAACGGAATCAATAACTCGGCTCTAGCATAAACTCGTTGCTAGAGCAAATAATTTTCTACCTCCATATCTAATCTGCGGCCAGTACTCCTATAGATATAACCCCCACTATATCTAAACAGGATAGGGAACTGGGGTCGAATAATTTGCGTCCATACACAAAACCTCCCCACCGTTTGACAGTCATGCTAATAGTCCATCCAATAGTTATTAGAACGCTTTTATATATAAAAGGGGCGCTTTTAAGGGTAAGCAATATGGTGAATAATTCTCGCCTCGGGTTCCCCTTCCTACCCCCTTGAAAATATGTGCGTTAATCGCCAGAATCCTCTTCGCCCATGATTTATATCCCTCGATTTTCTTCCCCTCCTTTTTCCTTTTAGCTATCGTACAAACAATAGAATTCTATTGAAATTTCAGCCGCCAGAGACAGAAGATGGAAATGAGAGAAGATATCAGGAGATTCGCTTTAGGGTTACCACAATAGAAATTGCATGCACTTTTCCTTTGCCAAGGAACGAAATTCTTCGGTCCACAAAAGGTTTTCCGGAAAATGGGACTTCCTCATTATATTTTAAGCAATGTCACTGGCATTCAGATCACTGGCATTCATCTTCTGACTACAAATCTTAGTTTTTACTCTTTGAATCACATTAAGATAGAAATTTTAAAAATTGCTTTTCAACTTAATACATTTAAAGCAGTGTCTTTTTCATTACATTTAAAACAATATCTTCAGATCACTCATGTAGCTTGGCACATTTTATGAAATCTTAGCTTTTACTCTTTGGAATACATAAAAATATTAAAAATTGAATTTTAACTTAATAGATTTAAAACATTGTCTTCTTCACAATAATTAAAACACTGTCTTCGGATCTGTGACTTGCCCTGACACGTTCTTTGACCGCGAATGAGTTTTTAGTCTTTGGAGCATATTAAAATATAAATTTTGAAAATTGCATTCCAACCTAATAGATTTAAAAGATTGTCTTCAGATCTCTCGCTTGCTTTGATACATTCTCTAACCACGAAACCTAGTTTTTACTCTTTGGAGCATAATAAAATGTAAATTTTAAAATTATATTTTAACTATAGATATTTAGAATAATGTCTCCTTCATGATATTTTAAACAATGTCTATAAATCACTGGTTTGCCTTGACTCGTTTTTTGATCAGAAATCCTAGTTTTTACTCTTTGGAGCATAATAAAATTTAAGTTTTAAGGACTGCCTTTCAATCAAAAGCTTGGATCTGAAATATAATTCTAATTATTTCAAAATTTTATTTATTGCATCAATGCAGAGGTTTAAGTAATTGTGGAAATAAATAAGTTGAGTATCTGACTATATCATACAGAAAAACTTATTACTCTCGTTACAAGGAATTAAATACATCTCTAGTTTTGAAATTTAGTACTTATGTTTAAAAGGAAAAGTACTAAATTTCTTATGATGAAATTCTTAAGACGAAACTATTGAAATAAATCGAAAATGACAAAATAATTCAAACAAATCGTTTTTCTTTTTTTTTTATCAAGATTGCTTCAATATTTTGCAATATTTTAGAACTTAATTACCTAAGTATTGTATTAATTATAGCCTGGTAAATATTTATAGCCTCTTTAATTCTCGAACAAATTGTAGAGAATAGTTGAGTATTAATCATTCTTCTGCTTATGTACTCTTTTTTTCGCCTCATTTGTTTTTCAATTCCATTTTAAAAAGCTCATTTTACTCAAATTCCGTAAATATGTACATGTATCAATTAAAAAAGGTCGAAATTTATGTATAACTATGCACTAGTTTCAACTTGTTTTACAAATTTATTTAAAAAATTCTTCATAAAAATAAATCAGAAAAAATTATCTTACTTCACATACTTTCCCAATTATCTCTCCCACCATAAAATATTTTTAGGTAACTTAAAACACCAAATGTTGAAAACTATTGTTCTACCAAAGCCTATTTAAACTTTATAACCTTATAAAACTAGCCCTCAAATAGAGTATTAAAAATAAAATAACTATAAAAGCAAAATAAAATGCAGAAAAAGAATTTATAGCGGTAACTCATAAATGCCCTTAATCTAGTTTAAATTCAAAACTCTTTTACTTCTAGTTAAAAAAATTAGCATATTTCATTTACATATAAAGAATAATGAGTCATACAAATTATTCATTCTTATTTGACTCAGTCTTTTAGTGGTCAATTTAATAATATAGTAAAACACGAGTAATATATGCAAGTAAAGTAAAATAATGCATGTAACGTATATGTAATAAATAGTGTAAGGAACAGTGACAAGTAAGCATAAGATACGACGTTTCTCTGATGAATTGTGAAAATATAAAAAGGCTAACGAAAAATTTAATTTACATTTCTCGTAAATTTAACATTTACGTACAAAAGAAGTACATAACATATATTTAAATTTATGTGCTTAAATTGAAACTTTCTTGACATTGGACTACAAAGTTAGAAATTGTGGACATAAGGGACTTTTTACAAATTCAAATTGAGTTGTTAGACTTAATATTTATGATAAAATATTAGACATAATATTTGTGATATTTTTAAAACGTGTAATTGAAAGAAATAGTTGAATAGTTCCTAAAAAATTGATTTTTTTTAAAAAAATCGAGTAGTATTAGGTAAAATTTTGAAAAATTCTGGCATTTAAATAAAATAATAAAAAATAATAAATAACTATTAAAGTATAGTTTTGCGTGGAGTTCATCTTTAGATTAAAAAAAATTGTAATTTCGTGTAAAAATTTCTCAATTCACTTAAAAAGTTCTGGAGATATTGCAAAATACGCAAAAATTAAAATTAACATCACCCAGATATTACCCCATAACCCAGTATATTTTGGAAATCATAACGGGTCAACAAAAAGTAGGTTTGTTCACAGAGTTTTTGTGCCTAATTTTGTAACTTATTATTTGAGGCCAATACCAAGAGTCCTAGAAATCTGATCAATAGATAAATAGTTATTTTGGGTAATTCCTTCTGCATACTTTTCTTCTCTAATTTTGGGTGTTCATCTGTATACATACATTAGAGAAAAAAAAATACAAATTGGAACGAGAGAAAAAGATATTAAACCAAAAACAACCTAAATGTCTAGACCGAATTTTTATCAAAATTTTCCATACCAAGGACATTACCGAGACCCGCTTCATCGAGAAATCCAAATTATTAATTAATTTTCAAGTTTTTGATCAATTTGTGATTTTTTACTGAACGTTAGTGAAATTTAGCAATAATTTGATAAATTAATTGTCGTTAAAAAAATGTCATTTTATATTTATTTCATTGCGTAAAACGACAGAGTTGAGTGACAGTGGGGCAATATTTGGGACATAAATATTAATGCAATATTAGAGACTAAAGAGTGCCGAATAAAGTATGCCTTAAATGTTAATGCATGCTCGTTTTTGTTCTTTTTTAAAAATTAACAAGTAAATAATTGCGAACATGTGCTGCAATATTTTTTTTCAACGAAAATGACAGCGTTTATAGAAAATATATGAAAAGATAATATATGAAAATAAGTATCTAAAGAAATGATAAAAAAATAATTGATTGAAATGCTAAAATTGATATTGAAAGTTTGAAGATTAAAGGTTACCATAAAATAAAATGGGAAAAAGAATGCATTATCAATATAAAAGGAAAAATATTTTTGTTCTCTATTGCAGTTAAAATAGTTAATTTCAATTGCAGTTAAAGCAGCAGTTATTATCAATTGCAACAAATTGCAATAATTTTCGAAAAACGGTTAACTGCAGCTTATTTTCAATTGCAGTTAAAATAGCTTTGTGATGCTCATTTATGTAGTTTTCAGATCTTTTTCAAGCAATCTTAGTGGAATATGTTTTTTCTTTTATATTTAATCATCTCTATGCTGTTTTCAGGATAGTTTTAGGCTACTTTCCATAGTAAGACATTCCATAGCGGGAGGAAACATCTTCACCAAATTGATTCGTCGATCTCCATTAAGGTTTGCAGAACTTTGAAAATTTGAATGATAACAACTCTCACAATACTAACTAAATCCTCAAAAAAAAATTTCCGAAGTACCCAAGTTACAAAATTTTAAACAATTATAAATTTCGCACTAATTGATTAAAATTTAAAAATCAAAATTTTCACTTTTCCAATTTTTTACCACTTTTTAACTAAGCGTGTTTTATTTTTTAACTCATAAATTTTGCAATTTACTTTCTCAATACGATATCTACAGTTCTTAATCTCTAAAACTAATTATAAGTTTATTCTAAACAATGATTTCTAAAGACAACTAGCAATTGAACCACGTTCTTTCTTTCAATGTCATCAAATTGCTTTCATAAATTGAAGCACTTATAGTGTGGAAATTTTTTTTAAGTGAAATATAGTGAATTGCCTTTAAGAGAAAAGTTCTTGGAAATTTATTTTTAATAATAAGAAGTTAAATAGAGGTGTTCATTTCTATTCTGAGAATTGATATCCAGTTTAAAACGGACTGAAAGACTGATTAAAGTATTCGCTCATCGTTACTGATTATTTATACCGTTTCTTGCAAAAGGAATAATGGTTGTCAAGGCTTTGTAAGCACAAATTCTCACCAGGATTTTAATTTTGTGATAAAGGCGCACTTTTAAGCAAATAGTCAGGAAAGCGTACCATCATTTCAGGAAAAAGTTAAATCAGGAAAATGTACTATCATTTTTGAGTGTCTCTGTGTTTGCTGAAAAGGCTCATTTCTGATTTTGAAACAATTTTTGAGACAAAAATCTTTTAAAATGAATTTGAGATTCATGGACAAAAAAATTGACTCAAAACTTTGTCTCGGTTCTTTCTTGTCTCCATGTGTAATTAAAGTTTAACTTGAGAACAGTTGGCAAGAACTATTCAAAATTAAACATATTAAATTTATTTATTTTTTGTATGTGTAGTTAACTTGGCAATATTGGTGAATAATTCCGATCTGATCTCTTAACGTCACTGATATAATAAAATTGGAAAAAAAAAGTTGTGATGATACGCATTAAATGTTTTGATTGTGCAAATCAAAGAGGATAAACTAACTCTTTCTGAAAACTATGAAATACAATATATCGGAAAATAAATATATAAAACTAAACTATACATGATAAGTAAAAACGATAAAAATTAATGAATATAACTGATTTCGTTGCACTTAAAAATCGGATATTCCGATAAGATTCGTATAGTTCACATTTTTCTGAGTAAGACCTTACAAATATTTATTCCCAAATATGTTTAAAAATATCACTTTATTTTTGCTTATAACATAATATTTGATGTTATAAAAATATTATCCCTGCTTCTTTTGTATTTTGCAAGCTTGTTGATTAGTTTGTAATAAACGCAAGTAGAAAACAATAAATAAAAATATAAATGTTGGTGAGATTCATTATTACAGTGTGAAAAATTAAGATTGGTTTAAAGGTAACTATTTCTTTAAAATGTAGTCTTTACAGTTCTACAACTGCATCATATTTTGCCTGATAGAAATCTTCATTCGCTTCAGAAATATACAAATATGAAGAAAAGAAAACAGTCGACATGTTTCAAACTCTTCAAAATAGGCTCCCATATTCAAGACTTGACAGATGTGAATTTAAAGAAATAAAAATTATTTGAAATAAAAGTATAAAGTTGCCAACGAAAAATGTAAGAAAAGAGGTGAGAAACAAACTAAAAAAACCACAGAAGAGAGAGAAAAAAGATTAAAAAGAGAACTAGAAAAATCACAGTGGCTGAGAAGCAAATTAGAGTAAAATACATTTCCTCGCATTATTGAGAGGAGGGAAGGAACTAATGTCGCTAACAAGGGAATCATCATTCAAATAAATGAAAGAAGTTTCCAAAGCATTAGGATGAGCTGTTGTAACTGGGTTGTAAATAATTTTAGCATTGTCGAAATTGAATTCATGCCCAAGTGAAGCAATTGAAGATTTATCGATAACGAACATATTTTAGTTTAGTTTGCCAGATGGAGCCAAGGTCACACTGACAAGGAATGTGGTAAATACCCCAGCTAAGAGGATCTTAAAGAGACTAAAATTTGATTTTGTTAACAAGCCTGAAAATGACTTTAAAATCAAGACGCAAGCAGATATTAGCAATTTCATAACAAATGGGAGAAAAAAATGGTAAAATAATAAGTTCTCTGTAAGAATAAGAGTAAGAGAAGCATTTGATTCCAGTGAATTAAGCAAGAGCTGAATCAAATATGGAAAGGCTAAATCCACGGTTAGCAGCAAGCAAGCACAGGAAGTTAAGTTCGGAGTTTAAAGAAGAAAAATCGGAGCAAAGGTTAAGTGCGCGGAAAACGGAAGCATGATATACAAACATTTACTGATAATTAGGATGATTAGAATTAACATGCGGGAGCAAAGTAAACGATAAACAGAGCATTACGATAAAGAGAGGCGGATGATAATAATATTTCTCTATATTCATAATAATTTCTAAAGCTCAATAATTTCTAAAATCATTCATTGTAATCAGTTTCCTCCATGCCACTGTATCATGAACATCATCCGTGTTTTGTTGTTAAATATATTTTGTTAAAAGCGTTTTGCAATGATTTAACCCAGAGATCATCTCATCGTAATCAGTTTCCTTCATGCCACTGTATTATGAACATCATCCATGTTTGTTATAAAATATATTATGTTAAAAGGCGTTTGTAATGATTTAACCCCGAGATCATATCACCGTATTTAACAGTGGAAAATAATCTGGGTATTTAGTTACAAGAACATATAAAAACAGTAAAGTAAAATTAATTTCCGTGTCTAAAGTAAATTTAATGTTGGGGTCAACGGAGTTGACAACAGAGAGTAACTCTTGAAGATCAGAATCACTGTCTGTGTCTCACTGACAAATGTATCGCGAACCTATCTTTTTTACCATGAGAATTTAAACAATTTAGCAACTTTTTCTTCCTAACCTTTCTCATTCTACTGACAAACTCACTGGACCCCTACGCTCCTCTTCTTCTAATCTTTACGTACAAAAGAGCAAACATGTTAATTCACAGTTAATGTTAATTTGCAGTAAGCAAACATGTTAATTCACAGTTTTTCTTTTCCCCTTCCGTTTGTTTTAAAATTGCTAATGTCCTCTCCCGTTTTGGTTTTAAAGTGATTTTCAGGCCTGTTTACAAAATTTAAATCTAAGTCTCTTAAAGATGCCATAAGCTTCGATAATCGCTGGGACATTTACCACATTTCTTGTCCGTGTGACCTTGGCTACATCGGACAAACTAAACGTACTTTAAAATTTAGAATTATAGAACACAATAGATATGTCTGTTATCAATTGCTATGCGTTGTTGGAATCTCGGGCATAAATTCAATTTTGACAATGCAAAACTTATTTCCACCCCAGCCACATCAGCTCATATTGATGCCCTGGAAACTTGTTTTATTTATTTGATGCTGATTCCCTTGTTGAGTTGTCCCCTCCACTCCATAGCGGGAAGAAATGCATATTACCCTAATTTGCCTCTCGGTCACTATGATTTTTCCAGCTCTCTTTTTAATCTTTTTTCTCTCTCGGCTTCTGCGGGGTTTTTTATAGTTTTGTTCCTCACCTCTTTTCTTCCATTCTTCGTTGGCAACTTTATACTTTTATTACAAATAATATTTTTTCTTTACATTCACGTCTGCCAAGTCTTGAATATGGGCGCCTATTTTGAAGAGTGTGAAACACGTCGACTGTTTGTTTTTTCTTCATATTTATATATTTTTGAAGCGAATGAAGATTTCTATCGGGCAAAGTATGATGTAGTTGTAGAACTGTAAAGACTACATTTTAAAGAAATAGTTACCCTTAAACCAAACTTAATTTTTCAGGCTGTATTAAAGAATCTCACCAACCTTTATATTTTTATTTATTGTTTTCTACTTGCGAGTGTGTTTTTTTTTTCTTATTTAGTTATGTTTCTCATTTTTATTTTTCCTTTTTTGGTTGGCACCTTTACACTTCCTTTTTCAGATCATTGTTGTCTATTTACATTCACGTTTGGCAAGTCTTGAATATGGGCACCTATTTTTGAAAAGCTTGAAGCATGTGAACTATTTTTTTTCCCTTCATATTTGTATATTTTTTGAAGGGAATAAAGTTTTCAATCAGGTAATATCTTATCGATTTCTTACTGCTATTTTTTGTTTGAATGAAGCTGAACAGCATGGAAGAGTGTAAATAACGCTACATAAACAGGTAAATATAAGTAGATCGAAATTCGCCATTTCTTCACCTCGATATTTATTTTATTTTAAAGTCGTTCGTGCTGTATGATGGTACCGTACATAGATCATGAGCTGTTTTACGTAGATTTCCTGAATTTAAAATTGTAACTGAATGAAAAAATCATTCAGACAGTTATCTATCTTTTTTACTTCAAATATTTACTGCAAGTATAGAATTTAAAGTAAAATTATTTGTACCCAGATTGTATAAAATATATATTACCTCAAATTTTCTTTTTTCAACATTATACCTAAGTGCAAACTCCAACCTTAAAAAGACCAACTGACTTGCTTAAAACTCCCTAACGTTTGTTGAAATATATATATATATATATATATATATATATATATATATATATATATATATATATATATATATATATATATATATATATATATATATATATATATATATATATATATATATATATATATATATATATATATATATATATACAGGAAATAATATTTTTTCCCTCGACCTATTCAATAGACCAATTTTATTCCTTCTATAAAATTACCAAATTTGACAATAAAATCTACTTTCAAAACTAAACAGCTCAAATAGAGGGAGGTGTATTCATAAGCTCAGTTTATTGGTTCTTCCAGTAAACCAAGAGTTCCCAGCAAATGAATACCGATCCAAATTTTGGGTGTGAGACCTCTGATTTTCGAAGATCTAAAAATCTGAATCAAAGATAATTTTTTCTTTTTAATTTCAAAAATAAAAGAAAAAACACTTTTAGTGTTAAGCACGAGTAAAACAAGGAAATGTACATAGAGTCAAAAGCAAAAAGAATATCAGACTAAATAACTTTTGTTGTAGGGATCGTATTTTCCTGAACTAAAAACCAATCCTGATGATTCAAAGGGTTAACCTCAAATATGCTAATTAATTCGAAGTAACTATTATTTTAGCTATGGAATCTGGCACAAAACATACTTTCCCTATATGAACATGCATTTTTATTTCAAACTATCAAAATATCTGGAAAATATGGTTAATTAAAACAGATACAGTTTGGAGAGTGGTTGGATATCCCTTAAAAATGATAAATTCACTTATTTCGCCATATAGAAAACTTTATAAAAGTGTAGAAGGATTTTTGAGCACATGTATTAAATTATATCCAAAGATCCATGTTAAAAATAATTTTAGCAGGAATTCATCATTTTTTTTATCATTTAATTTAATAATTGACACAAAACTTGTAAAATATAAAAGATACACATGTTATATCATTTTAATTATGAAACTTTAAATGACAAAATTCAAATCTTGAATGGAAAATTTTCAAACTAAAAGTATTTTCAAATTTTGATTTATTAAGAGATATTCCGCCAATTTTTGTTAAGATTTTGGATTTTGCTTTTTAAAATAATAAAGTTTAAAATTATGTAAAAATTTGTATACTTTACATTTCAAATATTTTTCACACAGTATCAAATAAAACTATAGCTAACGATAAATAGTTATTCTCTAGGGATTTATACTCTAGGGATTAATAATTTTATAATTGTGAGTTTATCATAAGATATTTTCATGCAAAAGAAATTAAATTCTTTATTATTTTAATTACTTTTTTCAATAATGACTGAAAATTTATTTTAATCGTGTGGTACAGAAATTATGACCATCATTCAAACAACGTAGTTTTAAATGGCGAAAATCTAAATTTGTGCAGAATCAAGTAAATAGCTCTTGAAAAATTGAAATTTAAAAAGTGGTTTCTTTGAAATAATATTTTACTCATAAATGTTTTGTCCGATTCCTCCTAAATTTTACGTTTAGACATTTAAAAAGTTCAAATTTAAAGTGACGTAAAAATATACCTTGCAACTCTTAAGTGTTTTGGATATTATTAAAATAACTATTAAAAAGTAATAAATTTTATTTTGCGATAAATTATCTTTTGTTAAACAAGTTTCATAATTGTGCACAAAATTTTTTTAAATTTGCTTTCCTAGTTTATGAGATATGACGAAATTGACACAGAAATGAATTGAGTATTAAAGCTTACAAACTTTCAACGAGTTTCCTGACTTAACTATTGGGTCCATACTTAACTACGCTTTTTTCTCGCATTTTGAAAGCTAAAAATCTATCGAAGAATTGTCTGTTTATCCAAAGAAAGTGTTTTCTGGTCTGATTTCATATCTCAAGGTATTATCGACGTTGACTAATTAGCCCAAAGCTATCACTTCGAATTCTTAAGATAGTAAGTAAATACGCAACAATCCGATTATTAGATTGAAAGTTATTAATGTGTTATGTTTTCCAATTTGCTCACTGTACTTTGTTGGAAATTTTGAAGGTTGCTGAAGTTGAACTAAGTTGAACAATGTTAAAGTGATTCTTCAACTGAAACTATACCGTGGTTCAATTTATACGGAAATGTGGATCAATTTAAAACCTTGATGTAGTTCAACAATTAATAAACTTTTTTTTTCTATCTTTTATTTTTTCTAAAAAAATTCATTTATTTCCTTGTTATTATTTGTATTTTGTTATTTTATCCTAAATTATTACTTGTATTTTTAATGTCAGAAATCTGCACTTTTTCATATGAATCGAAAAAGAATAAAAATACCAAAAAGAAGACATTTTATAAAATGTAAAAAATCAACCCTCGTGTCATTCAATCTCTGACTGATGTTGTGGAAGATCAAATAAATGGATGCCAAAGCAGTCATCGTCCGCCAAAATCCGTCACCCCCGTTCCCAAATAGGGTGGGGGTCTCGAAGCATTCGGTTTGAAATGGATGGCAAAGGGGTGGGTAAGGTGAGAATTTTATGAGGTTGGTTGACGCTTAAGCCGACAAAATATTGCTGCAAGCATATTGTCTAAAACCAACCGTTGTCGCATTCCTATCGTTTATTAGCCACGGTCGAAAAGCCCAGTACCTCCCGAACTATTATTGAAAATTCCTTAGTTTCTCTCATTAGAAGAGAGCAGTAGCGTTGGCAACGGCTGCGCCACTGGTGTCGGTAAGAGGAACTAGAACAAAGGCTGGCAAAAAAGAAAAGAAATAAAAAAAAAACAAGGATCCGTCATTCTTTTCACAGGCTTACACTTTTTTTTCCTTTGAAAAAATTGGAAAAGAGAGAGAAAGATTGAAGGAAAAAGCTTATTCCGTGATGCATTGGCGTGATATGCAATCTTTCGCAAATGAGACTTGAATTTTTTCGTGAGGAATCTTACTCTCCACCTTTAAAAAAAAAGGTTAAAAAAATGGTTTATTAATGTAATTAAAAAACTATAGCTCTTAACGTATGACATATAGTTTCATAGCGTAATATATATTTCTCATGACCTGAAAAAATAAAGGAGTGGTAGCTAAGATTTTTCAAGACAACTGAAAAATGCTTCTATTTATCTTTCATTTGTGAATTACGTAATTATTCACTCGTTATTCTCTGCACCAATATATATATACTTCCTTTAATATTTATTGATAGCTTAAAACATCTAAATATATATCACTTTCGCCAACACATTAAAAAATTTCCAGACCGTTGGAGCCCTGACAGATTATGTACGTACCTTATATTGAGAAAAAATAAGTCGTTAGAAAAACATGCATGGAAATTTAAAAAAAAGATTCTGCCTGGACTTTGAAAGATATTTGTTTCAAAATTGCATTCACGTACGGTAAAATATGATGAAGTAAGTTGTTGGATAAATATATTAGACATATATATATATATATATATATATATATATATATATATATATATATATATATATATATATATATATATAATTAAAGAAGAAATTATAAATCAAAATAAATTACATTATTACAGCAAAAAAATCAAAAAAAGGACAAAAATCGAAATGGAAGCACAGATCAATATGGTAGCCTTTAGATGTTGTTTGGATTATTCCTGTTATTGCTGCCGTTTGGATTATTTTTGCTTTAATGTTATTTATAGGAATCATATCAGATGATTAATTTATTTTGATTTATACTTCCTGCAATTATTCTTCCTGTTATCACATAACAGCTTGGCTCTGTTGTAACTTGGAATTGTATATGTTTAATTTCTTTTAAACAAAATAACGAAAAGATATAATCTCATTGTCAACTCACCCGATTACATCCGCAAATTAGAATACATTCTAATATTTCATTAATATAACCTAAGTAAAATAATCTATAGTGTAAAGAGCATCAAAAAAATCTACACGAAAATAAAACATTTCAAGCACAAAATACAAAATATGGAATAATAATAATATATTTTCTTCTTTTATATATATAACAATAGTGACATTTAAATCATTTAAACATGAATATTTTTCGAATTCTAAGACATTCAGTCAAATTATAATAGCAATAAGCTATACTACCAAATTGACGCTAATTATAGCTATAAAATCGCAAGCAAATAGCAAAACGTTTACTATTCAATGAAGATAAATATTAATCTGCTATTCAAAAAACATAAATAATCCCATACCTTTCAATATACGTCAAAAGTCAAAAAATATAGTTGGTATTGCTTACCCATTTAAAAAAATCATAATTGACGTGCAATACATAAAATGTTACTTTTGAATGTGTTATTAAAACAACTTTTAAATGTATCTTTAAAACAAACTTATAAATGTGTTTCTTATAAAACTTAAAGCAACTTAAAAACAACTTATATTCGCTACCTAAATTACGATTTACAGTGACAGTAAAAGTCAGTATCTTGTTATTTTAGTTTGATTGCTGTAAAAATTATTTGTCTTTCTAAAGAGCCTAATGTTTTCGATACAGTACAGCTTTTAAAAGATCTTTTTAAAATTGTTACCTTTGAAACACGAAGAAGTTATAAAATAAATTCTGGACTATTTCACGCAACTGTAGTAATACTACACGCAACTACAAGAAGTTCTGTGTATTATTATGCCCAATATGATTTTCATTTAATTTATAAAGAAAACACGGAGAGAAATTTAAGAAATTCAAATGCATTGCAGTGTAATGATGTCTTAATTTTCAGAGATGTATTTTATAATCAGCCAACCAATAGAAAAGATAGGGAGATTAAATAACCTTGATTCTTTCTTTACATTTGCTTATAACTTAAAACAAAAGATATTTCTTTTGTTCCAATTTTATTCATGTCTACTCTCTAAAACTTTCTCTGAACCATTTAACACTATGCAATTAAGGACTTATTGCATGTGCCTTTTAAATCTTAGGTCTTTCTATGACTATTTTCTTGTATAACCATCCTGTTGTTGTTTCTAATGACACTTGGACATGTCTAGCTCACCAACTAGCCATTGGCCTTGCGAATTAACAAGAGCGTGAAAGCGCGACTTAGATCAGAATCCCAAGGACAGGTGAAATCACTTCTACAATTTAGACATAAAATCTGAATCCCTGTGTCCATGGTAGTACTCAGCAACTGATTACAAGACTTCTACAGATATTACGAGCATGCACTTGGCGGGCATATCAAGTGTTATTATGGTTTTGAAGTACCAAAGTAACATGCTCTATATAAACCTTTCATCATCCTTCTTATTTCAAGTTAGCGAAACAAAACTTCCAAATATCGAGTTGGGATCACGAAAAAAAGAACCGAAAAAAAAAACCACCTCACTAACTATTGCATAAATTTAAAGCGCGATACATATCAGGCCATTGGACCCGTATTAAATGCAATATAATAATTATTCGAACGTAATTAAGTATTTTTTTAAAAAACTAATTAATATATAATGTTTAAGTTGAGTGAAAGGAATTTTTAACACTTAATATATTTTAATGCAAATCGATAACATAAAATAGCATTATTATAAATAATGCATAAATTAAATCAATTAATGTTCTTTCGGAGTTTAATGGTTTAATAAGTTTAAAATAAGAGCAAAAATGATAAATATTTTAAGAGAAATAAGTTGCAAGAATTTTATTTGTATATTGTTATATCACAATGCAATAAGCGTAATTATTTAAATTTCGAATATTTTTAGAACTGCTTGAGAGTCTTAAGAGGACGTCATACGGCGAGAAAATGTTTCCATCGTAAATTCTTTTTACCCCCATGACTAATTTAAAATTTAAATCATAGAAAAAATGAGTTCAAGCAAACCTAGAGTAAGCCTGAAGATTCAAATGTAGAAAAAAAATTTTAAATTATCAAAAAGCAAACAAATTATTGGAGCAGAACTTCTCCATTGAGAATTCCTATATTATCTTCTAATAATTTATTTGCATTTGATAATTTGAAGATTTCTTTCCAGTTTTTCAAACTTCATGGCTTACTCTAGGTTTGTCAGAACTCACTTTTTCCATACTATAAATTTTAAATTACTAATGAAGGTTAAAGAGAATTTGCGATGAAGAGTTTTTTCCGTAGTATAGCCTCTTAAGCCTTTACTTCTCGCTCCCATGAAAATGACGGGGTGAGGTTTCGCCCTCTATTTCTCGCTCCCGTGAAATTTCCGGGCTGGAGTGTTCAGTAGTAACGCGCCAATAAAAATAAAAATAATTCATTTCTTTTGCCCGGAAAACATTTTATTTCTCATTTTACACACCAGATGGCAGTACCAGGATATTTTAAGGTAATTGTAGATAATTAGTTTATTTTGAACTAGATGTCAGCAATAATCAAATATGTGTATTTAGCAAAATAGGCACTTTTATGACTGTTTTCTTGAAAATTAACCGATCGTCAAGGGGTTAATCATAGTATATATTCCGTAGTATATTTCCTCTCAATCATTTTGGTAAATAGTATAAGGTAGTTTAAGTTCTTTTCCATAAGTTTTAAAATAATCCGTATAAACACATTTTTCGGAGAAAAAAAAATATATATATATATATATATACATATATATATATATATATATATATATATATATAGGGTGGTTGGAGTTTCATTATAGGGGTCGTCATCATATCGGGGTATTATCGGGGGTCATAAAAAAGATTCGAATTTCTTTGACGGTACCCTCGAAAGAGGTGTTGTTGTTTGCTATAAAACTAATAATTTGAAAGTTTCAGCTAAAAAAAATATATTATTTTGACCCGTTCGCGAGCACTAGAAATTTGAAAATATTGTGATTTCTCTCAAAAAATTTTCAAAAATTTTTTTCGCTAAAAATACGAACAAATAGTTGTCGAAATCCAATTTCGGGCTTACTTTTTTTTTTTTACAATGCTTTCAGCTGCAACACTAATAGATTTTAAATTGAAACGTCCTTTTCTATTAAAAAATAGCAACCCTAATCATCAGAGTGAATTTAATACTTATTAACTTCTGAAATAAAAGAAAATATAATCAAAGAGTTAATGTTATGAAAGATAGTTTCCTAACTTTATTCTTTATACATTTCATGTTCATCATGGGGAGATAGTTTTAAAGACGTTTTCATTTCTTTTACAAAATTTCTTTTTCTTCAAGAACGAAAAAAAAAGCAGAAGCAATTAATTTAAGAATTTAAGTACCACAAGTGGTTTAGGAACCTTGAAAATGTTACTTTTTAATGTTTCTACATCTAGTTTTATTACAGTAATTAACGCTTTTAACAAACGGTCGATCTTGACATAGGGCCAATGCAGCACTTGGAGCATTAATCTAAACTTTAAAAGATGGCTATTAAAAAATATTCTTCTGAAAGCCTATATCAGGAACTTAGTGCTTGAAAATAAAATAAAAAGTAGAAAGTAGTAATCTTTTGCCATTCACTTATCATGACGTAGGGGATCTGAAAGATATTTTGTTTTGATGTCTGAAAGATATTTTACTTGGTGTGACAAATTTTATAACTGCAAGTTCAATTGCAGGAACTCTTTATAGTGTCCTCCAGGATTCCATATTTTAGGTTTAGAAATTGCTAAGAAACATTTGCACAGTAACATTGTCATTAAATTTTTAGTTGTCCAATTCAGCATCCCGAAGTTACTTCTCATGTATGACTCTTTGGTAGGTTTTAGACTAAATATGCTTTCAATGTTCCTCCACTAAAAACGATGCAAGGTCGATACAGTATTCCATATACAGGGGTTGGACAAAATAATGGAAACACTTCGATAGTAACACTTTTTTTTATATTTCTCAAAAAATACTTGGAGAATCAGGTTATAAAATTAGAAGTGTTCAGATCGTGCTATTTCTCCTACTTATCAATAAAGTTTAAAACTTTTTGAGGTTTGAGGGATCGACAAACGGAAGAAAAATGTTTTTTAACACCCTATTCCAAACAATGCAGTAATAAATTTGCTACTTATAACTATTATTTTGAATATCATATGCAGTAATTGCACAAAATTTCGTAAAACTAGCTTAAATATTTATGGAGATATGGAAATTTTTTTTTTATAAAAAACGAATTTTTTTGTAGTACATTTTCTTGCTATAACTGTAAAATTATTAAATAAAATTAAACAAAACTTTTGGATCAATTTAAAACTGATTACAAAAATTATTGCTTTAAAATTTGAAAAATTTGTTAAAAACTGGGTGAGACATGAGTAATTAGAGTAGTTCTTTTATACTGCGCATGCGCCAAAAATATTTTTAAAAGAAGTTTTTAATTTTGTAGAATATTTGGCAATTTATATAAAAAAAAAAGTCAGATTTGAATATTTTAAAAATATAAAAAGTTTCAAGCAATTTCCAAAATAGTTTTCTGACTTTTTAAAAGAAAACTCAAAATTCTAAGAGGTGTTCTAAAAATTTCATTTTCTACTATTAAACAATATTTATGAACAAGAAAATTAAAATTATTATTCGAATTATTATTAGAAAATAAAACATGCGAAAGAAAAGATACTTTTATATGAGAGGATCCCGACAATGCCGGTATCAAACTACTACTAGACTTATTTTCATATTTTGAAGACCCTTTATACAAAATTGTAGTTTTTATATAGATATAAAGAAGATCTCTAAAGTTTTCCTTAAAAAACTAATTAATGAGCTATACATATTTTGTAAGAAATTTCAGCTAGGCAGCAGTCCCGGTTCCCGAGGACAATTGCTTCTCGCCCTTTCCTCCTTGAGCATGGCTTTGACTACATCACATGAAAATTAAGTGCGTAATTTTCTTAAATTGTCAGATAAAATAGAAATGTCTGCTACTTTTTGGTTACTGAAATTCTACTATATTTAAATTTTCGCTCGAATTAACATGTGCACCCGATTTTATCCCACTAGTTGGATAAGATCAGGTAATTTGACTTTTTATAGAAAAAAAAATCTTTTATAAAAAAAGTAGCCCTTCAATGAGTTTTCAGGAATGATATATTGTAGACAAATATACAATCAATATTCTGATTAAATCTGACAGGCTCTAGGTCTTACAGTGTGTATATATATATATATCGAGAGAGAGAGAGAGATCGTCTTTCAGCTCGCACGATTATATCCACAAAATAGAGTGCTTTCTAATATTGTGTTTATATAGCCAAAGCAAAATGTAACAATATTAAACTATTCACATCATTACATACGAGGAGTTTTTTCAGTACTCTTTTTTGACGTCCACCGTCAAGTAGAGGTTTTTCCAGAAGAGATGGTATTTGATTTCTTTTTAATCCTCCCTTATTGGACTGACTGAGCAGCATTACGTTAAAGACCTAATTTGGGGTTTTCCATAAGACCTGTTGATTTTCCATAAGATCTCTTTTATTTATGCATATATTCTTAAGATGTTTTACACGTGATCAAACATACTTTAATCGGTTTCTATTGCTTTTTTTCAATGGTGCTATCTTTTATGGCAAGCGTATGACAAATTGTTCCTAGCTAAACAATTTTGATTAAAGCTTTCTTGCTTGTGATATGGTGTAATAGGTCGTGGATGCTGACAAAGATTATTCGTCCTAATTACGAGCAGCATTTTATTTCATTTTTTTAATTAAACGTATCGTCTCATGTAGTTTCGTAAACAATTTCAGTTTTAAAGAAACATTTTTTTCCAATTCATTTTTATTAAAAATAAAGGATTATTATTTTAAATGGAAATCTAAAGTGCATTGTAGCCTGTTGAAAATAAGTCTAATTTTTTTCTAGCTTATTATAATGATTCTAGTCATATTTTACCAGGCATCATTGGCAATCGAAGTAGAGCAGTATTATTAATTCAATACAACTATTTCCTGTAAAAAATTGCAAAATATTAAAGATTTCTAAAGCACTGTATTTCGTTAATAAGACCTTTCATACGTCATAAAAATAGAGGGTCAATTTTATTAGTCTGGCTTAAAATAATTGAATTCTCTGCAATGTTTGCTCTTAAAAGGGATAATAATCCACATTCCTGCCACGTGAACCCAATAAAAGGAGCCATAATAATTTTTATTTGAGGGTCTTTTAATAAATTCAGTTAGCAGGACCGAAAGAACTTATGGAATGAAGCTCCGTTATCCTCAATCATATAAACACTTCAACCAAGGCAAGGCGGTAAAGTTGTCCCAAAGAAAAACAAACTAGAATAGCGGTTATAGAAAGTTGGTGCAAAGGAGAGGTGCCAAGAATGTTGGTATGGCAACGATAGACAGCCAGCCGGTGGTTGATCTAACTTTATTGCAAACGTATGTCACTTGCTTCCCATTTTTGGACCTTGGTCGGTTTCTTTTCTTAGAGTCGGAATGCCTCACATTCTATTGTCTTTATTCTCAAGTATTTATGGCGTATAAATGAAGAAAGCAAACCTGCAATTTTTTTTGTCTTATAATTAATGTCTAATATTGTCAATTTATATAAATAATAGCATATACGTACAACTTAAAAACATTCAAAGTTTCCATTTTTTATAGCAGTTAAAATAAATAAAAAAAATGAGGAATAAATGACAATAAAAATACATCAAAGCATAGGTATAAAATTCTTTAGATCAATAGGCGAAACTATGTACACATTTTTAATGTTTTACTAGTTTGGAATAAAAACTATTCGAGAAATAGTTAAACAACTTTTGTTCAATTCTCATTTTTCATGAGCGTTATTAATAGAATGATAATAATAATATTATAAAAACTACTTTATAAAAAAACAGGTGATTTACCATTCATGAAAAGTATCGAACACACGTTTCTCATGCAACTACATTAACAAAATTTAGAACAGAGTTAATACCGCAAAACCGAATTCTAAACATTTTATTTCTTACCTCCGTGATTTTCAAAACGCGATACCCTTCTTGCTCGATATTAAGTCCAACAAATTATGTTTGAGCTACATTTTTCAGCAAAGTATTCTTTTTATGCGAACATTTCGTTACACAATAAGTTGTTGGAAAAAAATGTATGGAGATAAAAAAAATTTCTGCCTGAACTTTGAAAGATATTTATTTCAAAATTGTATTCATGCACGGTAAAATATGATGAAGTAAGTTGTTGGATAAGCATATGAAACATATGAAACATATGAATATATTATATATATATATATATATATATATATATATATATATATATATATATATATATATATATATATATATATATATATATATATATATATATATATATATATATATATATATAGCTGAAAATGCTACTTGTGTCAAAATCGATTTTTACAACCAGTTAATTGTTTACGGTAAACAATAATTAGCATTCATTTGAGAGGGAAAAAAGCAGGAAAAATTAAAATATTTGAATCAAATAGTAATTTTATGGCGATGGGACTCCATAAACGATAGGGCAAAAAATTTTGACAATATCCAATGGTAATTCTTAGTTATTACTTAGTACTTATGCCTATCTATTCATTAAAATAGCATCTCGGTACATGAAGGTCTGAATATTAGATGAAAAGTTCTTAAGTGCAACATACATTCGTTTATCCCAAAGTGTACAATATTAGAAAAGCATACAGAAACAGTCTTTCCAAATAAGAAATAATTCTGATATATTTATGTTGACTTTTTAAGCTCAAAAAAATAATCTTTGGAGAGATGTAACAAAAATTTAATCTGAGTTGACATTACACGCGCTAAAGACATAGCGACTGTAAAAAGTTAATCCCGTTAAAAATACAAGCATTCATTTGTACAATTGGAAAGACATTAGGTTGTATATTTTAAGAAAATAGAACATTATAGTTATTATCACAAGGATGATAAAAAGTTCTTCAGATACTCGTAAAAATAAAGATTGTTGTTGTTTTTAGTTTTGTTCTATTTGAACTGTAACGCAATGATCAATTTTAAAGGTCATTAAACTTACATCATGTACGTTTAAATAAAAAAAGGACTGAATTAATATATTTTACAGGAATATAATAATTGATGCAATATTAATCTAAAAGTAGATTTCGTGATGAAAAGATTTTTTAACGTGAAATAGCATACAAGCTATTTTCGCATTTGTTACCATTTACAAATGTTTTAAAATTAGCTTTATTTTTAAAAATAATTCGCAATATTTATTTAAAGAACTGAATCTTCATTCAGACAGTTTATAAAGCAAATTATAATTTAATTTCTGTTCAGATTCAACGAAAAAAATAATTAAATTTTACACCAAGTTTTGATTATTGCTCTTATCTTAGGCAAGTCTGATGCAAAAGCATCAGAAATATAAATATTACAAAATTATATGTAAAAAGTAATTTAATACAGCAGAAATTCAATTGGATCTAATAAAATTCACTTTTGCAGAGATTTCATCCAAAGATGGCTACTTTGATTTATCACAAAATTCTATTTTTGTAATAAATTGGTGAAATTGGTGAAATATTTATTCATGCGAAAGCATATTAATTTATTGGGAAAACTGAAAAATAATGGATGTGTTGAAAATTATAGATATAATTTTATTTTATTTTAACCAATTTTTATAAAATTATTTTTTCTAACTTATTCTATAAATCAAAAATAAATGTCAGCAATATGCCTAAAAGTATATAATTCAATGCTAAAAAACCTTTTCGATTGGAATTTTTATTCCTTTTTATTCCTTCTTTTTTGTGACTACTTCAAAATTTTATAATTTGTTTAATCGTCCATCTCTGTGACCCCTGTTCCCTTAATACTTTTGTACTTAATAGTACTTTCTAAAAATAAAAAATAAATAAATTAAAAAAAATATATAATAAAAAAGCACTTATTTACCGCATTTTAGAAAGCATGAAAACTCCATTCTCTTTCTGAATCAAGTAGTGTCAACTCTTATTCGTTTTTCTTATGTGGCAAGCAAACTTAAAATAAGTATTAAGCATGCATCTCATTAAAACAGCAATAAGATATTGTTTAGTTAATTGGTAGGGTCAGTATAGATAAGTTTGAATAAGGGTGAACAAACCCTATATCGTTTTTATTTTTGAATGATCTGAGCAAAAACAAACCATGATTTCTTTTTTACTAATAAAAAATCTTTTTGTTTCCACTTTTTTCTTTTAAAATAAGAAATAGATTTATGCAATTATTTGCAATTTTGATTTTTAAAAAATATCATTGAATAATGCGGTAGTTATATTGATCACACTTTAGTTAACTGTTTTCAAATGAAGGAGGCAATCAATGGTGTGAATCCTTTTAACTGTTCATCCAATAAGTATACATGTGTGGAACAAAATAAAGATAAGTAAAAATTTTAGATGTTTACCAGGATCTCTGTTTGTTAATTTTGTAAAGTTTATTAAATTGTGTTAAATTTATTAAATTTGCACTTTAAATTTTCATAAACTTTGGCATGAAAGAGCAATTGTGTTATTTTTTGTTTGTAGAATTATGTTCACAAATACCTACTACCCTAGATTATTTTCCCTAATGGAATTTATATTTACCTCAAAATGGTTGTCTGGTTGATTGTGAATTTTACATAACTCTATTATTAAAATCTAGAGGAAAACATTGAATATCTAACATACAACTTGAAATATGTAGAATGACATATGAGTTATTTATTAAATTGAATGCAAAGAATTAACATTTTCTAATAAATACTTCAAATGCATTATAAATTATCCGTCTCTATTAACCAATATATGTATCTTACGGGCTTTAATGCGCTTGATCACGAAGTAACAATGCAAGAATAATTACAAAAAAGGACTTCCAAGAGAGCTTGTTGAAGGAATTTCAATGGTCTATTATGAAATCATTAGCGAGTGAAGCAGGAATAATCCTCAGCTCGTAATCGTAAAATATCCTCAGCTGTAGACGAATCTTGGGTTTGTATCCCCTGGTTGTTGGACAAACCATGGGAAGTTTTCGTGCTTTTCTTCTCCATAAAATTTAAATGCGGGTGAGTTTCATCTACGAGTCCTCCACGAAAGCTAGTTAGTCCCAATGCGAAATTAGTTATATGAAGTACCCAGGAGTTCCCTTATCTTCTGAGTTGAGTGTAAAATTACAAGGCTACGTAATTGAACATTGATAATCGCAAACTCGGAATCATCTGAACATTGAAATCGTTAACCAGGCGACTCAACGCCGGTTATATATATATATATATATATATATATATATATATATATATATATATATATATATATATATATATATATATATATATATATATATATATATATATTGCTTAAACATCTTTGGTGTTAAATAATCTAGAAACGCTACTGATGAGTATATTATAAATATTTCTCATAAGGAAAAAATCGAAGGAAGCAAGTGGAAAAGTCTTCTTATATGTTTTTGAAAACAAAGTAACTAATTCTAGAAAGATGGATTACTGATATAAACTCATTTACAGGTAGCATAACCCTTGAATAGGCCTAGTTAACTCTTAGAGGCAAAGACAATTAAAAAAAAATATTCTTTTGACACATTATATTCTTAGGATGTTATGCTTCCAAATTATGAAACAAATTTTTTTGAACCACTGTCTCTAAAGACTACTTAAATTAACTATTTATTCTGACTAGTAAATTGAATATCAGAATGGTTTGAGAATCTGACTAAATTATTTTGCCATTTGTATTCAAAATCGTAATGCGTACACGAAAAAAGAATCTGATAAGATTACTGTTCTCTATGGTAATGACAATTTTGGTTTGTAAAATCAAAGTTCATATAACAATTTACCGAATATCCTGGATTTCAAAATTATATTTCTTATTATCATCCATTTAGTAAAAAGTACAAAACTGAAAAGTAAATTTGACCTTTTAATGATTTTTATGCCTTGTTCTAACGCACCATGATAAATTGACCAAATTTTACCACACATTATAAAACCATATTTCATAATTAATTTCATCAAAATTATTACCAAAGCGCTTCAGTTAAAAAGCTACTGAGCTTTATGGTGTTCTCATAGAGCCAAATCATGGTAAATTTTACTATATTCTGGTAGTTTTGGCGTTACTTTTTTCTGGGTAGGCTTTGATTCATAATTTTTAAATTCCTGAAATGAGGAACTAATAAAAATGCCAACAGCACCAACACCAACCGATATTACGCATATTATTAATCGAAATAATAAATAATCTGTAGTTAAAACTAGCACATAAATGACAGTTTATTTTTTAAACTTAAGAATTTTATCTTTTATGAACAACAAAAGATTTAGGAATTAAAAGAAAATGAAATATTTAATTTTGCAATTATTTTTTTTATTGTCTTTTGAAAAACAAGAAGAAACATGTGAAGAAAGTGAGATACCAAATGTCTTAAGACTCAAGAAAAGTACAAATCTGTAAATTTTTAAAATATTCTGAAAAACAAAGGAATTCTCCAGTTAGAATCACGTGACTTAATTAAGAACTTTGGGGTTAGTTCATTCATCTACGTTTTTGTTTAGCCTTTGACAACAACATATACATTTGAACTTAAATGGTGCACTGCGATTTATTTTCTAAAGAAAAAAACCTTGAACAATTTGAATGAATTAAAAATTGTTAAAAAAAATGTGCAATTTAGGATATAAATAAATTAAAAGAAAAATATGTCTCTACCTCAGAAATTTTTTCACAACAAAAATTTAAAATAAGCTCTCTTGAGGTTATAACTAATGCATTTAATAGATGTCATATAATATGTTTTAAATAAATTATTTTGGTAGCTAAATTTTTAAAAAACGTTTAGCAAGTAATTTTCGCATGAAAAAGTAATTCACAAAAACTAAATGTATCTGCATACTTCAATTTGTTCTTTCGTGACAGAAGAAAAAACAAAAATGATTTTTTCTTAAATCTTATTTTTAAATATTATGTAGTCGGGATAGCCTGGTCGGTAGGGCGCTGGGCCCATTTCCGAGAGTTCGTGGGTTCAAAACGCGCCGGCCGAAGACTCCCCGCGTAGTAAATGGTGACTGATGCACATTAAATCTATCGAGTCGCAAGTCCTCCATGTTCCCATAACAAATCAATACCTCTGGGGGTACTGGATCGATCGTTCTCTGATTCAGGTCAAAATTACGATCTGTGGATGAATGAATGGATGTGTGAATGGGTCCACCCTATAAAACGGGCTGTGATGTGCGTGTGGCTGAAGACGAATTCTTGGCCATAGGATGGCGCCACTGAAAAACAAGAAACGCACACTTTGCCTTAAATTTGCTCGGTTTCACCAAGCAGGCTTGCCCGTGTGACAAGTAGCATTAGAAACAACAACAAATATTATGTTGCGTATTTTAAGTTCTATTTTTAGCTACAGAACAATAACATACATTTATATTTGATTGAAAAAACGTAATTATTAGTAAAGTATATAAAAATGCAAAAGACTCAGAAATATCATTTCATAGGAGCACTTTTCTAAAAAAAAGTAGTTTTGACTTTAATGTTATATTTTAGTAATGGGATTTATTTTTTCTTTTGCGCATTAACTACCAGTACTTAATACAAGTATTTAGCTAATTAAGTGGTAATTTTGTGACCGGGATAGCCTGGTTGGCAGGGCGCTGGACTCACGTTTGTGAGAATGGGAGTTCGAATCCAGTGCTGCACTGGTGCACGTTAAATCTGTTTGGTCACGAAGTCCTCCACGATCCCATAACAAATTAATTCCTTTGGGGGTACTGAATTGGAAATTGATGGTTCTCTGGTTAAGGTCAAAATAACGATCTGTGGACGAATGAATGGATGTATAAATGGGCTGCCCTATAAACGGGTGCGACAAATGGGTGTGACAGAAGTCGAATTTTTGGCCGTAGATGGTGCTTTTGAAAAACAAGAACAATCGCACCCGCTCTGCCTTAATGGCCAACGACGACAACAACAACTGTTAATTTTACTTTTGTTTAAATTGAATCGATATTTTTTACCAATATGCCAAATACATTTCAAATATATTTTTATACAGTTTTGTGAATTAGTTTGATGAAATTATTAAATATTGTAATATATCCAGAGTAAGAGTTGAAAGCTTGATTAATTTTCTAAGATGACAATTTATTGGGCAACAATAAAAGAACATAACGACTGAGTTTTTTATGCATTATCTTTTTTCACGTTTTATGAGTAGTTATTATTAAACTATTCTTTTTAATAATGATTAAGTACCTACTTTTAACTTGTTTAAAATGTTACCTTTTTTTGCATTAAATTTAAACTAGATTCACTATCCTGACACTGTAACGAAAAATCTGTTAAATTTACAGTAAAAAACCGTCAGCTGGTGTGACAGAATAAAACTGATTGTTTCCCAGAAAATACTGTTATTTAAATACGGACACCTGTTTTTCAAGCAGATAAATACTGTTATTTTAACAAACAATCTCATTAATTTAACAACAAAAAAAAAACTCTGATATTTTAATGAAAACTTTTTTTCAACAAAAAAAAAAAAAGGAATACCTGTGACAGCAACATCGTTGATGCACTCTTAAAGCAGAATTCGC
The DNA here is from genome assembly GCF_982258835.1 of Parasteatoda tepidariorum. NCBI lineage: Eukaryota > Metazoa > Arthropoda > Arachnida > Araneae > Theridiidae > Parasteatoda > Parasteatoda tepidariorum. Next base: position 72,404,574 of record NC_141765.1, read on the forward strand.
AAGACCAGTTTAATACTGGGATTCGAACCTGGTTAACTTATTGGGAGTCGATTTCTCTTTGACCCCTGAGCCACGGCAGCTTTTGTGGTTAGTTATTTTATTTTATAACAGTCGTTGAACAGCCGACCAAATGTTTTGGGTTTACGACTACTAATGTTCAACTTCGTAGCCTTGTAATTTTGAACCTAATCCAGAAGACAAATGAGCTCCTGGATTAAGTATTGTGATAAATTACCTTTCGTGGAAGACTCTTTTGGTGGATCTCACTCGCATTTACGTTACATGGAGAGGAAAACTACGAAACCCCCCCCCCACAATTAGCCATACGGCAAGGGGACTCTAAAGCATGATCCGTCTACCACTGAGGATAGTTTGCGTCAGCTCTGTGGTCAGTGCGAGCTGTATGCGGAATTCGAATCGTCCAGCCATCCCTGAGATTCAAACCCGGTTAACCTCATTGGAATGCAAATGCTCTGTTCCATGAACCCTTCACGGCTTGTATGGTAAGTTAATAAGAAAAATCTTAAACTGCCTCTATATTAAAGGTCTTACTTATTGAAGACATACTTAAGTATAAAAGTGTTTAAATCTATAATGGCCCACCCTTATAAAAATGTCTAGCAATTTAACTTACTAAAAAAATTATATCCAAAGACAAATAATAATCAATTCGACAATGAAGTGAAATCGCAATCTTATTTACACGATGTTTAAAACCATTAAATAATTTCTAAAAAATAACAGCAAATATAGAAAATAATCGCAAAATTAGGAAACGGATAAAGTTATATAATGGTAAGCAAAACAGCAGAGTAAAAACTAGAATTTGAATATTTGAATAGACAGTTATAACCAATTTATGATTAAGGTGAAAAACAGCGAACAACTGCTTTGTGTAAAATAGCTTTAAATCAAATATAAGGAGAAAGTAATAACAAAAATAAATAAAACAGTGGGAATTTTTTTTAGCTTGCGGTTATGGATTGAAAACAGAAGAAAAAATCTAAAATCTGAATTTATCTTTAAAAAAAAAAATTCTGTAAAAAAAATATGTTTTCCTTTTTGTAGAATTCAGTTATTTTTTACAGTGCAAAGGAAATTTAGATAAAATACTTGAGGCTGTAAAGGTCTGTGATTAGCTGAGATTTAAAATTTATCGAAAAGAAACAACTCTAGAAAGTTTAGAAGCTACTTGTCCTTAGTAATTCTATAATAAATTAGTGGGCTGGTGTAGTTTTGGGAATTTTAAAAAAAGTATGATAGCGTTGTTTATTTTTTTAAGTAACATACACTAATTAATAACATTTGAATCACATATTAAATATAGATTTTTCAAAAAAAATGCATATACTTTAAAAAATTTATTTCAGGAATTATTCAATTATTTGACCTATTTAGTTTTTTTTAAATATCTTGCAAGCCTTATAATTCATTGTGTTTTGTTTTTATTGCAAACTATATATTTTATGTAATTTAGTGAATTTAAAAAGTTTTAAGATTGCATTATGTATTACTTTTAGTAACAATACCACTTTCATTTCAATTGTTTGTGAAAGCTATTTTTATTTTTTAAATATATCTGCATATGTAGTTTAAAAATGTTTATCAAATGTAATTTGCTTATTTTTTTAAATTGTTTCTTATTTTTCTTGATTTACTACTGCATAGAACAATTTAAAATATAAATTACTCTACATTTTTTAAAGAAAGAAACAGAAAATATAATTTTTCAGATAAGAAATTGCTACAAATTTAAAGCGACCTTATTTATAAATAATTTCAAAATACTATTTGTTAACGGCATGTGAATCTCAAGAAAAGCTATATTCTTTGACAAAAATGATGAAACGATATTTGTTATGAAAAATATTAAAATAAGAATCAACAAAGATAGATAGAAAAGCACAAGATAAGGAACGTAATGAACCGTTTGAAGTAGGATGAATTAGTCTCAAAAATAAATATATAGCGTAAGCACCTCTCATATATAGCGTAAGGAAATAAAGGTTTAATGTTATTATTTTACATGCTAAAAGAATTTGCGCTTTCGTGACGAATTTTGAGGGTAAGTTAATTTTTTTTTTTTTAAATTAACAAACTATAAGAGTCGGTATGAAATTAAAAGCATGAAAGGGTTTTTTGTACGCACTATGTGTATGTAACTGGTAATACCTAAGATGAAAATATGCTGCCCATAATTTAATAAGTTTTAAAAATATATTTAAATTTGACAACTTACACTTTCTTAGCTTATAGTCCAAAATTTACATTTATTAAACTAAATATATTAAAATCACGGAAAAATGTACAATTTTTCAATATTCATTTATAATATTTAAAATAATTTGACATTTAAAAAATAAGTCAAACTATACACCTTACGATATCGCAATTTAATATTTAATATTAAATCTGATGAATCACTATTAGAAAATGGAATAACAAATCTCAGAAAGAGTTTTATTACCAAATGAAGTTAAAAGATATTTCTAATAATCGCTTTTCAGTGCCTGACTGCTTTCTCCAGCAATTAAACATGTTTTCCCCCCATTTTCTCTTCCTCGGTTGCGGTTGGAAATCTCGTAAAGTTTCAATAATGTTTTTTCCCCTGAATGTTAATTTTCTAACTGTAATTTGTGTTTTGTTTTTTTTCTTCTTTGACAAGGATTCTAAAAATCGATAGAATAAGACCCATCCTTCTATGTTAACTTTCCAACAAGGCATTGTAATTATGCGCATCTTATATTTTTTGACACATTTAACTTTTTCTAAATATAAATATCGAAATGAGCATAAAAACGTAATTTTTATTCACTTTTCTTTTTAATTTTGAAATTAAGTTACGAATACAAAGGGAAAAATGTTCAAAAGTTCATTTTTGGGAAAAACTTATTCAAATTACATAATGAATAAATGTAAGTTAAAGTTAATAAATGTAGGCAAAATAATTATTGATATTAAAGTCAGATTTTTAAAAGATAAATTCAATAATCTTATAAATCCTAGAAAAAAATTAGTTATAACAGCTTTAGAACCTTAAAATCTATTATGTAAAAAAGTTCTGACGCCATTCTATTTAATTTTTAGTATATATGTTAAATTTTCTTTTATTTTCCCTCCCAGGGCAAAATTACAAATGTAATTAAGATGAGTCGAAATTTTAAACTTTTCGACTAGAAAAAAGATTAGATTATAATAAAATTACTGATATTAAAATTTTAATATTTTCTGCGATATTGAATGATACACGCATTTTTTGCTGCATTCAATTCAAAATATTTGTATAAAAAACTACAAAATATCAAATGGCTTTTTCAAATAAAAAAACTTTGACTGATAAAATTTTTAAGTAAGTTTTTCAACACCAAAAGTAATAGTATTTAAAACGATGAAATTAAAAAGGTAGATTTAAAAGACAATATTTTTCTAAAAAAAAATATAATAGGAACAAATGTAACTAAAAATCTAAATTTAGATCTAGGAAAATTCTAAAAATATTTATTATTATTGAAAAATTAAAATAATTCAAATATCTCAGTACATGTAGACAAAGCATTTTCTGCCGCCCCTAATTCTAAACTACGTGCAGATTCTATGTAAATATATTTTTTTCCAAATTGAATCATTGAAAATAAAGTAGTTTTTCTGTAAAAGGGAAAAAGCAGCTTTATTTTGGCAATTAAAATTTTGAAAACGATGTCATTTAAATTCGACATATAACAAAAACATCTATTTAAAACAAATATTTTTGGAAAACATATATTTAAGGCTTTTAATAATCATATTTAAACGTAGATTATTTATAATAGTAATTTTTTTAATTAAAATGTTAATTGCAAAATTACTATTTTATATAAGTTGCATCTAAAATGGTGTTTTTTAATTAACACTTTAAATAAAAACACTATATTAATTAAAGAAAATGATAAGTTAAAATGATCTGCGCAAGTTTAAATCTGATCTGTACAAATTTAATAAGCATTTAATTTTATTGATTAATAATTTTATTTAATTGGAAAAAATTGAGCTAAATCTGGAACATATAATTTATTTTCTTCATAGATCACAGTAATAAATTTGCACTTAAACTTACTTACATTAAAATAATATCATTTAAATAAATAATAGAAACACTAAAATCCCCTATTGGATAATTTTACATACTACCACAGTTAAATAAGCAGAGCCACGGCTGCTCAAGAAATAGAGCTCGCCTTCTAATGCTTTGCCCCGGGTTCGAATCCTAGAGGCGGCTGAATTCTGTTCCCGGCTTGCACCGTTAGTTATATATATATATCAAATAATTTTAAAAATTCACTCTGATGATTTTCTGTAGAAAAAGAACATCTATAGCTAAATTGAAGTAAAAGTAGGCTTAAAGAGGGGGCCAAATATCTTCAGATTTTATTCCCTATTCCTTAAGGGAAATCTTCAGGTTATTCTCAGTGGGGTAATTAAATCCTCATTGTTATTTGAACTAAAGAAGAATTTTCAGCTTTAGAAATTTACAGCAATTGCTTTTTTTTCTTCACTTTATTGTTACAAAAATTCGATATTATGTAAAAATTCGATAAAAGAATAATTTGATGAAATGAATAAAATGTGAAAAGAAAAGCCGTTGCTAATGTTTATGCAAATCATTGAAAATATTTTGTTTCTGGCCGAACCATTCCTATATGATAATTGTATAAATATATCATTAATTTAATCTATTGCACTTACCACTATAAAAATTTGCTCTTCAAACTTTTATGGAGAAAAGCTTTGATAAAATCTTGAAAGTGGATATTAAAAGACCGCCACCAAAGGTTGACAAGCCATAAATCAAAACTTTATGGGAGAATAGAATACTCAGAAGCAAACGCCATCACAAACATCTAGTCAAAAACACAAAGTAGAGAAGAATCATGAAAGTGTGTTTAGCGTCTGATATACGTGTTCACTTGTTGTTTATACTCGCTAAGTATACAAAGTACATTACTCTAACTTACCGCCAATTTTATGACTTTGCTATTTTTGCCCTACGACTTAAGAAAAATGAATTATTATATAGTATTTTTGTTCCGGGAATTCAACCGATAAACTTGAGCAGAAAATTATGTAAGATTTCGGCTTTAGAGAGACTAAGCTTTTTTTATCATTAGATTTGTTTATTATTAAAAAAATATATTATTTCAAAATGCCTCTTATACAACTTAATTTATAAGTGAAAATTTTATATTGTAAAAAAATCTGCACATCTTAGAAATTCATAGTTCTCCCATCGCTAGACGAGTTTTGATTCGGAGAAGATATTGTGAGATTTTTGATGCAGGAATGTTATAGAATATTCATATCAACAAATGAAAATATTTACATTCATTTAAAACAGTAAAAGATAACTATTAACCATAACTATTGTTTTAATATAAAACCCATCTCTTTCTAATTCATTAAGAAAAATATTTGAATTTTCGTTAACAAATTTCTAAAATAAAAAAATGCATCCCACCGTTTTCTTTAATTAATTACTGAAATGACATATTTTTAAAGGGATTATATACTGAAACATATGTATAAAAAAGTTTAAAAACGTCAGCAAAACTTGAGCTAATTTTTAGGTGCTACATCATTCAGTGCATACAACTGAAATATAAGACTTAAATAATACTTATTAATATTTGAGTTGTTGAATAATGTCGGATGCTTAAGAGTTTTTGTTAAACATAATAATTTGTTTAAAAAAAAACAACTTGTGTTAAGCTTATTTTAAAGTTTTTTTTTCTCTTTTTGGTTTAAAAAAATCAAGTCGGGAAACCTGTAAAAGCAAATATTCCACGCAAATAGTAATATTCGATTTCCTTCCTCCCTCCTTGATCTGCTCTCAAGTGATTTACAACTTTTCAAAATTCACTAAAATGTACCATTCAACACTTAAGTCAGTCACTGCTCTTTCAATACTGGTGATTTATTCTAAAACTTGAGCATTTACTAAATACATTTTATGTTGTTTTAAGACATGTGAAGCGTAGCTTAATTAAAAACAATCACAAATCTCATTTTGTTTAACTAAAAAATTTAGAAATGGTATGAAAAAATTTATTACTTCCTTTTTGGAGCTCAAACCAATAACACAATAAAAAGATAAATCCTTCTAAAGCTCTTCAGAATAAAGAGTGAAAAACTCGACAAAAGATAGTTCACTAAAGACATCATTATTTCAATAAACGCCAAAGTTAATGAAAATTAATAACTAACATTTCTCCAAGTTTTTTCCTTCTGACAATAAGTACCGTCCCCCAATACAATACTGACTGCCCTCTTAGAAAAACACTTTTCTCTTCCAAACCCAACTCTGTTATTATTAGCACAGCACTCAAACTTCATAACATTCTTCAAAGGCTTTTAACAAAGGGATATACAACTGTTATAGATAGAAGATTTGTATTCACTCGATTGAGTTCTGGAGATTCTAGATTGGAATTTAATGGGAATGTCTCTATTCGAAACTAGCAATTGTTCCCGAACTGGGCTATTATGGATTCCTTCTCTGATGTAAGCACTTCTAAAGGCAAACAACAGAATATATTAGTCATGTAGAAGTGGGGAATTTCGATCATTTTTAACTCTTTCATCTGGCTACATGCTTTGCCACTGCTACATCTTCCGGATTTTTAATAGCAGTGAATGGCTTATCTAGATTGATATTGCCTATTCGCTGCAGCATAGATATGTGCTTTCGAATGCACGTGCATTTCAAACTGAGAAATGATATTGATATAGTCTGCTGTACATGTTTCAAATGTATTTTTATACTTGAGTGTTTTGAGAAAAGATGCCGTTTTAAATTTCAGCATTTGTTTTCAAAAAGATTCATAGCTGTGGAAAACATAGAGAAAATAAATTTCGTATTTTTTTTTTTTTTTCAAATTACTATTTTAATCGCTATAAATATTAGAAATTAAAATAGTCAATTAAATAAATTTTCCTTTGGTCATGGCACAACTTATAAAGTACAAAAGTTAATAATTCCAATGAAATGTAAACACTGAAGAGTAGTAAGCGGGGGTTTTGGTAAAGGATAAGTAACACTACTCCCCCGCTTCACTAAAACCCTTGCTTAACTTGTTTTCCGGAAGTGCGTCAATGACTACCTACTACTTCCCACCTGAAAAAACTAAAGTGTGTCACCAACGGAAAGTTAGCCTATTTCTGTCCTACTGTAAGTCTGGTTTTAGTAGTTTAATCTTTTAATTTACTTATTCTATTATTTGATCATTAATTATTTAATATTTTAATTAATTCATTCTATTACGTAATTACACTAATGAATAAAATAAATATAATATTAGTAATGTAAGGTTGAGAAGTTAAAACTGGTTCACATCTTTAGTTCGAGTTTAGTCTAGTTGTATGTCTGCTGTTGCTGTAAATGTATCGAAATAGAGGACTCGAGATTTTTCTATCTCTTCATATAGTTTTAACCAAGTATAAGCCGTAGTGAAAGCTGGAATGAACACATTAGTATAGGAGTCCTGTGCAATAAATTCATCAGCATACTCATACTGTATTGCGGCCACTTCAGGTGTAGGTAAATACATATCCTTAATCCAAAAAAAAAACATGCAATCAAAATTTTACCATACTGAAATCCAATAAGTATCTTATTCCAAAATATTAAAAAATAGTAACTTACGCGTAGAGACATATCCAATAACAACTTGTTGAATTCTGTGATAAATGGACACAAACTTTAGCTGGGTTTTATTCAACATCATTCCTCATCTTTAAAAAAAAATATTGATTCATAACTTTTTTTAAATTATATAAAAAGATCTTTCATTTTATGTCACTCTCATACTTTTCCGTTTTTGTATATTCAAATAAAACTTAAAAAATATTACCTTCCCTAAAAACTATTAAGGATCATTATCGCTACTGCTGGTCTTCCTGGATTACAGGCAATACAGTCGAGATCCTGTTTAATACCTTTCTTCCTTTTATAATCATTGATATACTTTTGTTTATCCTCAGAGGTTTTATGCCAACTGGGGCCTTTCAGATGCTTCTTATTAAATTTTAAGAAAAATGTTGATATACGTTATGAAGAGATAGTTAGATGACTGAGGAAGGTGATATAGTAGGGGGACTGGAAAGTAATGTCGTTTTGGTGCATTAAATACTCGTTAGTCATTAAAACCAATTCATTTTTCCGATCCATTTCGATTCATTTTCCGTCCGACATTGAATGGTTGTTGCTAACGAGGGTGAATACATTATTAATTAAAAATAAGATCTTGATAACAAATATCAAATACGCCGAAACGACATTACTTTCAGGTTCCCCTAATACTTCATATAAGTAACGAAATAAAATATTTATTAATACTAACATTAATATCAATTTTAAAAAATAAAAAAAAGTTTTATCCTACAGTTACTGCCTTATGAGCTTCTTTAGATACCCATGTACAAACACCAGATACAAAAGCTTTTTTTTCGTCATTATGGGTACAATCCTCGATCTTCTGCTCAACACATGTCTTGCGGAGTGGGAGCATAAGCTTTTTTTGTATCTGTATGGAAAAATGGAGTGAAATAATTTTTGGTGAGAAAGGATCTTACACTTGACAGGACCAAAATAACTGTTGATGTAGTCAAAATTGTTGGTGATGATGTTTGGATGACCAACAGTATATCGACAATATTTTTTCACCCAAGGATACAAACTTGTAAAACCGATATACTTGGCAGAACCTTCATAAATAAAGTTGAATAGCATCTCAGCGACCATCATAGAAGCCTCCCAGGAATTAAGATGGTCAATTTCTTCCTGGGTTTTCAAATATTCTTTGAGGTAATTTTTTTTTTCTTTCCTTTTTTTTCTTGCTTCCAATGCAACTCCAAACTGCATCCAAGATTCTTGCATTTCTCCAAAGTTGTGTTGGTCTCTTCAAATAAAGAATAATATATGGCCAAGCAATGTTATAAGGAAATTTTTTCTAAGGAATGTAAATTTTAAATGTTTTTTGGATATAGATTTATAAAAATATATTCATTTAGCTATTACCAAAAATTAAATTGATTTTTGAGACTAGTTTTTTTTTCCTTTTGTGGGAATTTTTAAAATTTTATCTACTGTAAAAGTAAGTCATAAGTTTAAACTTTTGTGTTTATAAATATAATCGAATTTAAAAATTCTGTGTTTATAACATTAAAAAAAAACTTGAAATAAATATAAAAATTATCAAATGAACTAATGCATAACCTTTACTATTACCCACATTTATGAAAACAATGCCCTTCATTGCCATTTTTTGTTGTTGTTGTATTTTTAGAAATTATTAACAGATGACCTCTCAAGTGATTGGTGGGAAAATATTGTCCCATCAATATTTAAAAATAAATGATGATGGTGGCAAATATACTAGCCACGATCTTATAAAGGACTAATCAAAAAATAGCGAGCACTCTATTAATTACATCACTGAACTAATGTAATTTTAGAAACTGTGACTCAAATTTAGGAGTGATTGTTATAATAAGTTCAGTATCATTTTTAATGGTCATCAAGATTGTTTCTATTTAATTATAAAAATCACCAACACTAGATACATTCAATGCATTTGCTACAAGTTATCCTCTCACTAAAATTACCTAAATAAGAATAATAAAACAAAAATAAAAACTAAACAGTATTACACCTAAAAAAAATAATTAATCTTTGAGGGTTTTTATTTTACGTTTTGTGCTCAACACGTGCCTGTGACTTAAACACTCGATTTGCTGGGTAAAGTTTACATAAAGCCTACACTGTAATTGTACTATCCACGTAACCACGTAATATAAGATACTAACCACGATCTTACAAAGGACTAAACAAAAAGTAGTGAACACTCTAAAAATCAATTACATCACTAAACTAACGTAATTTTAGAAACTGTGACTCAAATTTAGGAGTGACTTTTGTAACAAGTTCAACATCATTTTTAATTGTCATCAAAATTGTTTCTATTTAATTATAAAAAATCATCAGCACTAGATACATTCAATGCATTTGCTACAAGTTATATTCTCACTAAAATTACCTAAATAAGAATAATAAAATAAAAATAGAAACTAAACACCTAAAAAAAAAAATAATTAATCTTTGAAGGTTTTTATTTTACGTTTTGTGCTCAACACGTGCCTGTGACTTAAACACTCGATTTGCTGGGTAAAGTTTACATAAAGCCTACACTGTAATTGAATGCAGATTACAGTCCGCCTAAGCCACAGAGTAAACAGTTGTCCCAAAGAAAATGGGATTCTCTGCAGCAACAGATGGGGTAGTTTTTGCAACCATATTTAAGCTTCCACACCATAAACCGCTTTGTGATGGGGGAAAAGAAGTAATTAAATTCTTCAGCGGTAAAAACTAGGTAAATGCCCTCCAACTCAGTTTTAAACAGTAGCCGTTAAAATAAATACATTGTACGAGCAGTGTTTCTTTTGTGGTGGTGGTTTTTTTGTTTTAATAATAAAGCAAGCGTATTTTAATCGTACTTTCTTATCCTTTGTTTTCTTAAATCGGAAAGGATTTGTGGGAGAGCTGATATTTCGAAAACAAGCGAAGTGACGCATTTAAGCGGAAAGTCGTTCATGGTTTTGAGAATATTCAAGCAAATTAAACACTCATTTATGATCGTTAAAATTATTTATTTTTAAAATATACTGATATTTGAGATAAGTGTTAAATTTTAAAACTATTATTTTTTATTTAATAATTGTCTCAAATATTAAAGATAGTTTCAAAAAAATTATTAGAAAAAAACTTTTTTTCAAAGCATTTAAAGATAACCTTTTGAAGTTGATTTTTCAAACTTCTATTATATCTTATTCTCCCTACTTCTTTTGGTATAAGTACTAACATTCTTTTTTTTCCTTTATAGATATTCCCCTTATTCACCAGTGACCATCTATTATTTTAACTTTGATGACACACATATAAATAAAAAAATAATGAGTTCCTCAGATTCTAATTAAGTCACAAGAGCGTAGCGCTACTTGATACTTCTTTTTAATAAGTTTTTATGACTTTACCGTACTTTAACTCAAAATGGCATAAAGAAACCCATAAGACGAGGATTGAAATCGGGTGCATTGGACAGATTTCCTTATCGAATGAGTTTTCAAACTGTGTAGCAGAGTAATCACTTCTGCACGTCCCAAAAGGTTAACTTCAGGTTAATTAACAAGGCACGTGCAAAAAGTTTGATATAAAACAATAAAAATTCTCATTTTCAATGTTATTTTTACTCCTTCGTCTCCTTTGTCCAATGTTGCTTTTGTAAAACATCTGCCTTTAAACAGATGAGAAAAATTTTATGATCTCACTCAGGAAAGGTGAAAAGTAAAGATACAGAATATAATGCTGATCACTACGAAAACAACTTGGATTAAAAAATACATTAGGATCATAATTATCCATTGTTTTATATTCCTTTGTAACTCTATTTCCCGATTCCACTTGCACTACGCTATAAAAAAAATCATTTACGACAGAGCCCACTTCCTTTTAAAAGTAGAATCCATAATGGTCAAACTAAAATACACTGTTAAACGGATAAAGTAAATTAAAACTACAACTTTCAGAAAAACTAAACAAACTTCACTAATGATTTTTTTGTTATTCACAGAAACTTATTAATTCTATGAAGTCATACATTGAAGTTTTGAGACTTATATGAATTAGGGACATCAAGGAAATGAGTTGTATTTATTTTGAAGGCTTGTCGGGGAAGAGAACTGATTTTACCACTTAAAAACATTTTTAAGTATGAACTAATAAAAATATGCAAAAAATAAATTTAAAAAAAAATTCAAGCAATAATTTGGCACCCGAAAGTGTATGCATTCTGATAAAACCCTCTCGTATCTGATTTCCAAAGTCAGAGTTTTTTCAACTAATTAACATATTTAGGGTGATTATTTACTTTATTATAACTATTTTTTGAAGCATTCTAAACTAATAAAAATTTTATAATTTGTTGAATCATTTAAATATTGCTGCACCTAAATTGAATCATATTTTCGTGTTTCTGAAATTTGATTATATGAAACTTTGGTTAACGTAGCTCAATTTAACATCTTTTAAGGGTAGTTTTAAATTTGCACTGGAATAGTTCAAGGTATCAATATGAGGACTGATTTTTATAGTAGTAGATTTTTAAGAAGTAGATTTCTTAACTGATTTTTATAGGAGTAGATGCATAAATTTAATCTTTCTTAAGGATTCTTTAAGAAAAATGTTTAACTTTTTTCTGACTGTAGATGCTTAATTAACCATATCGATTGCTTAAAACATTATAAATTGTTATCAATGTATTTTTCTGAACCAAATAATTGATTGACTCTCAGAATAGATGAATTTCTGAAATTAGACACGGGCATTACGATTAAAAAAGTAAAACTCGAGAATATCCCAAGCATTGACCTCATCTGCACCGTTTTTAAATTGAGACATCCATAAAAACGAATTTAGATAGGAGCCATGTAAACAACGAGTGTAGAGAAATGAAAACATCATTTTCCAGCATCAATTGATCCTCTCTTTTTTTTTTATGAGGACACACATCTTGGTAGATGTCTTATGAGGCGATGAAACATCAGGCGAGCAATAGTCACAGCTGAAAGATAAGAAGCTCTTACTGTTGATGATCTACATGACTCGGTTCAAAAGATGGGCCCCCTGGCAACACAACCTCATTCTAATCGTCTTATCAAGATTATTAAGTTGTGGTATGAGAATGGAAAAATCGTATAATTACTACGAGCTCTTAACTGAAAATTTATAATTACTGATATTTTATTTTGAGAAATATCAAGAATGAACAGAAATTTAAAAAAAAAATAGCCTGCATTTTTTTTATTGGGTAATGATAGATAACGTTTAATGTTGAAATGGGAAAATAAAACATATTAACGTTCTCATACATCAAAAATGTTAACATACAATTGTGAGATTCATAAGTCTTGTGAATACGAATTGCTTTAAAGTTATTTTATTTACATAGGTATTTTTAAGTTCCTTTACCGAATGTGCTTTTGATTTTCACCGGATAATAATCAGTTAATAACATGAATTTACTTGTATTTGTTATTTGTTTTACATATGTAGAGCGATATAACGTTGGAAACGAAAATGTTTGAAAGCATTTGACGCAGGCTAATTTAAAAATCTGGTTCTATGCGAATGTCATCGTTATTTTACAAAGAGCCAAGCTAAGTGGAAAAATCTCTAGTATTTTTCATTCAGCCTAATATTATTCAGAATCATTTCAATTAGCCTATAAACCTTTAGGCTAATTAGAGAATGTAAGCAGATTATAGCAAATTATCTGAATTCACTTGGACTTATAGCAATGAGTTTATAGGCACTTTATAAACGGCTTAAAATAAATCAGGCTTTTTGAGAAATAGTCGATATATTTTCTAATTACTCTTAAGGTAACTCGTTGTAATGACTCTGAATTTCAGGCTGATTAGAAACTTTGCCTAAGGTGATCTTCGAAACTACCTGGTAAATTGCATAATAATGTCGGCTATTTGGGGAGAGTTAACTATCTAATTGGCCTATGTCACAAGCATCTTCAATCAAGAAAATTATCACCAAAATCACACTATAGGAAGACAGAGCTTTGGTTATATCGACGACAATTGCTTAAGATTTCTTATAAGAAAGTCTTTTCCTTTAGGGAAAGTGAGACCATGTATTTTGCAAACTGTAAAAATTAATTTTTCAAAAGTGATACAAAACTAAAATATGGCTACATAATATTCATTCATGAAGTGTGTGTCCAGTAGCACTAGCAAATTTTTTTAGTTTCGATGAAGAAGTTTTTTTGATCGTGTAGGCGGAAAAAAACAATTAAGATTTTCGAAAGAGTGTCATGCTTTTCCCACCTAAAGGCAGTTAAAGAAAAATAACCAAAAAAATTTAATAAAATTAAGTGAAAAATTTGTTCAAGTGTGCTCTGAGAGAAACGAGCGGTGAAGACCTGTGTTTAATTCGAATACATTTTCCTTAATTCCCTTAGAGATATTTTAAAATTCTTTTCTTAAAATATCATCAATTTTGCAATACACCCTTTGAAATCAATCTATTTACGAGAAGGTAATTTTATTTTTATGCACTTCCATTGAAAAAAAATATTTAAGAAAACTACAGTTTTGTGTATATATAATATATACAGTATTAGCTAACTCTAGACGCATCTTGTCCGGGCACCATAAATCGTAGATTGCAAGTTAATAGTAGAAAATTTTATATAAATCAAAAGTAATTTAGACTAGTTTAAATTAAGAAGATCAATTCTTGAGGGAAAATAAAACATACGAGTGGTAAGTATATCAGTGGGAGTTTTCGGCTTTTCGATTTCATGCGTGACTAAAAATTTGAAATCATATCCAAAATGTCATCACAAAATGTACACACTAAAGGTCAAACGATTATGAATAACGAAATGGATTAAAAATGAAAACTGTTTTAATTAAAATAACTTCACCTTTTTATAGGCAAAATTAATGTAATATTTGGAAGTATACTTCCACCTTTAAATATATACTTCTCCCTTTAAATTAAATCTTTTAACGTTGCATTCTAATATTCATTTTTAATTAAAATTTTCACAAATGAAATACTTCACCTTTTCCTTGGAAATTTTTACTACCAAATATTCATTTTTACAGAATATCGATATACATATCATTTTAAAAAATCTTTTTCCATTAACTTTTTTTCAGAGCATTTTTCAATTGCTATTTATTGTAGTACTTTTCCGAGTATTATTTTTTATTCGTGCACTGTTCTATCCATGTTTTTTAATGAATAGACTTTTTAAAGTATTTACAGGATATTTTTTGGAATATTGCATTGTTAAATTAATATAACTTCAACCCTTTCCAGTCAAAATTAATGTGATATTTGAAAGTATATTTCCCCCCTTAAATATACATTTAAATCTTGAGCAAATGCTTAAGATTTTCGGGCTTTTAGTAAATTAGGACATGAAAGTTTAGTAGAAGATGACATATTAAACTCTAATACTTAAAAACCGTTATGAGCTATTCAATTTAAAATTTAAAGGATAAATTAACTGAAATTAATTACAATATAAAATTCTTTACTGTCTAAAATTTTTTCTTAAATTGTGTTTTGGCAGTTTCATCCCAGGTTTCGTTCATTTCAAGATAAATTTGATTTCATTGTTAGTAATTCGAAAAAAAACAGGAATTAAATTTAATAAATCATTAATATTTATACAAATTAAAGCCCTTAACAATACGTGCTAATATTCATTTTTACTCAAGATTTTCAAAAATGAAATATTTTACTTCTTCCTTAAAAATTTAAAATATCAAATATTCATTGCTCCAAAATATAAATATACATATTCGTTTAAAAATGCTTTTTAAATTACACTTTTATTCCGCGTACTTTTTAATCTCTATTTATTTTAGTACTTTTCCGAGTGTCATTTTTCATTCATGCACAGTTTTATTCATATTTTTTTTTCTTTTTTTTTACTGAACACATTTTTTGGAGTATTTACAGTATATTATAGACTGAGGTAAATTTTGATTGCGATTATCTACAATGAGATAAGAGATAAAAATGAAAGAAAAACCTCCGTTGAGAATAAAATGATGACAGAAAAATTGCAGTTAGGAATGCGAGGGGCCCTTTAATCCCAGGGTAACGAAAGGAAGTCATGAAAATTGTGACCCTTTGTTTAGAGATTTTCGTGATCCCTAACTAGACAAAAATGTTGAAAATTTAGTTGTGGTAATTTATAGAGTAATTGTAACGTTTTTTTCTTTCTACAAAACAATTAATAATGCAACACAAAGTTATCTATAATCACTACTCAATCCTAAACGAAATACTACACTACGGATATTTAACGAATATAATCGATATGATCCCAGCTTTAGAAAGTCTTTTTTTTTTCTTATAGAGCAATACAAATCAATATAAGGCTGATGATAAAAGCCATAAATGATCATAAATCATATGATTAAAGCCATGGAAATTAAATTTTTTTGCTGCACAACATCTTACAAAACTATACAAAATACCTTTATCTAATATCGCTAATTATTCCTAAAAATTCTAAATATGATTAATTTAAGGTTCTCTTTTTCCTTTTTTAAAAATGCATCCTTCGTTTATAATAAAACCGTATCATGGGAAATGCTCCAAGTAAATATTTCGTCAAATTGAGAAAATTCTTCACTTTTTTGAAGTTTTCGTCAAAGGCATGAGGCTTAATGTTACATAGTGATTAACAAATTATTTGAAAATACAACATCAAAGTAGGAGTAAATAAACAATCAGTAATTTGAACACTACTTGATAAATGACCCCACTTATCTCTACACCATCTTTCATAAAGTACAATCGTTAGGCGTTGGAAAATGGATGTTACACGAGTGAGAAAAAGAATATTTCGTAGCAAAATTACGATTAACGAAATACAGCTCAAAAATCCATGAATCTTCAAAAATGTAAACACAGGTTTCTAAAACGAGAATTTTTAAATTATAATTTTCTTCAGAGAACCCTAATCGGGTATTCTTGTTTTCAATTGTAAATTAGCAATAATCTCTAAAGTTTTAACACCACGCAGATGGATGTAGAAGATGGATGGATGAAGTTTTTCTTTACAAGTAAATCACCAATTTGGAATTTCGATAATTTAGACAGAATATGAATTATCACGTTTTATTTTTGATAACATAAAAACTTCATTAACTTCAAAAATTAAAAAAGTCTAAAATTCGACATTTTTCAAGCCCTCAAAAATAGACACCCATTCTCGAAACTCTCCAGTTGTGAATAATGAAAACAAAAGGGAAACAGAAAACGTTAAGTTGCCAACAAATTCATTTTAAGTGCTAAATTTTATTTATTTATTTTTTTTTTTTTTCATTTGCACTCTTGGATTGAAAAAATGATGAAATTTATCTCCAAAAACAAATAACTCTAAAATTGACATTAACAGGATATCAGAGTTTTGCTTACTTAACCAACAAAAGTCATTCAAACTCTGGAAATCAGAAAAAAGACTTTAATTACAGCATATTAAGCAGGTCATTTCAGCAATTTTTATCGAACTTCAAAATTTTAAACTGCTCATAAAAAGCTCAATAAAATATTATATATGAATGCAACTATTTTTTTATATGACTACCGCATTTTTTTTAATTAAAAGAAACAGGATCAAGATAAGAATTTTAAATTGTTTCAAAACATATTTGCCAACAATTCATTTTTTTATAATTTAAATTTTGCCAGCATTTTAAAAGCCTCAATACGAGGCAGCTGAGAAAAGTGGCGTTTCATTTTGTGGTGTTAAACATTTGAATCATGTAATAGTGGGAAAATAATTTTAAATCATATAAAATTACCACTAGAAAAAATGCTCCCAAAACGAGTAAAAATTTGGCGGCCCTACATGTGTATGCTTAAGACAAAGCAAAGGACACCTGATAAATAAAATTACCACGTAGAATTCCTTTCTAAAAATATATGTTAGCAGGGGCCTTTTATATATACATATATAAGTGAAAAATATAGGGAAAATAAGGAAAAGGAAATAAAGATTTTTAAGGTAGAGAAAAAATTAAAAAATGCTTTTAAAAAAAATTTATAAACTTAAAAAATTTTAACTTAAAATAAGGAAAATATATATTCTCGTCATTAGCTCACACGATTGTATCCGAAAGTATAGTGCTTTCTAATATTGCATTAATATAGCCAAAGCAAAGCATATCAATACAATAGTGTGAGGAGTACCTAAAATATTGAAACGAAAATGGAACTTAGAAAGCAAAAAAATATAAAATAAAAATAAAAAATTTAAAATAAAACGATCAAGCAAAAATAGAAAATAAAAACTCAAGAAACGAAACAATACTCAAACTTTTATACATAAAGTGAGCTGCGAATTCAAAAGTACTCACACTTACAAGCATTTTTCGAAAATTATTTAAAATGTTTTCATAACAAGTTTGTTGTTGTTGTTGTTGTTAATTTACGTCGCACTAGAGCTGCACAATGGGCTATTGGCGACGGTCTGGGAAACATCCCTGAGGATGATCCGAAGACATGCCATCACAATTTTGATCCTCTGCAGAGGGGATGGCTCCCCCGCTTCGGTAGCCCGACGACCTGATAACAAGTTTGACAGATTATGAAATACGAAAGTACTAGCGTATATTGAGGATGAAGGTTATCAAATAATGGCGCGTTCTTACTGAAATACACAAGCGCGTTTGATTTGTTAGTTACCTTGGATTGGTCCGAATCTGGATATGTACAAGGTAATATTTATTTTACTGTATATTTTAAAGTTTATTGTTCATAAGGTTAAGAACAGTGGTGGCTTTGGGGAAAGAGTGCTCGCCTTCCAATGAGTTGAACCGGGTTCGAATCCAAGCGACGGCGAATACCACACCCGCCTCCCACCGACCACAGAGTTGACGTAAAATACCTTCAGTAAAAGACGGATCATGAGTTAAAGTCTCCTTGCCGTCAGGCTAACCGCGTGAGGTTTTCGTGGTTTCCCTCTCCATGTAAGGCAAATGCGGGTTAGTTCCATCAAAAAGTCCTCCACGAAGTCAAATTTCTCCTAATACTTGATCCAAAAGATCCCTTGTCCTCTGGATTAGGTTTAAAATTTCAAGGCTACGGAGTTAACATTAGTAGTCACAAGTCTGAAATTAGGTCACCTGCTCAACAAAGGTTATAAAATTGAATTTTAATATGGACATTTTAATATTTGCAAAATTGAATTTAGAAAAAATTTGTAACATTTGATGAAAAGAAAGATTTTAAATTTTTTATTTTAAAAACTTCTTTATTAAATATTGGAAGATTTTTAGCCACGGATTTGCCCGAATTGTATTTGAACAGAGTAAAAAAATAAAATTAGTTGAGAAAGAACTTTTTAGTTATAACATACAATTAACTCAACGATTTTATACAGAATTTAATTGCATTAGTTGGATATCCATTGCTTTTATTAAATTTTTAACGATTTCGTCGATTTGTTTTTTCGATAAAAAAACGTTACTAAAAATTCTTTGAATTCTATTAATTTTATTAAAACTGATATTTAAATAAGTGTTTTTAGAAACATTAGAATTCCATGTAATTAGTTTATTTATATTAAATTCAAAATCATTTTTTTTATCTTATAAATTAACAATGCATATATTTTCTTCTTTATTAATACTTAAATCAAAACAATTAAAATTAATATTATCGTCATGATTACAAAGCAAGATTAATTCCTCGGGGTAAATATTATTCAACAAAATTGTACAATTTTGAAAATTAGAGATAATTAAATCATCAATAAGTTTAAAAACAAATTTAAAATCAAGAGTATGATTTTTTTCATAATAGTGTGAAAATAAGTTAGCTACGAATGATGAACAATTGGATCCTTGGGGTATTCCATCAGTTTGAACAAAAATATATTTTCTATCGTAAAGATAATTACTAAAAAGACAAAAATTAATTAGAATTTCCCAATAATCAAAATTGCAATGAAGGATATTTTTATAATCATAGTATTGACTCGGTAAAACTTCTTTTAGTTTTGAAAGGAGAATAATATTAACAAGTTCTTAGAAATCAAGTTGCAATAGAACTAATTTTATTTTGTTTAATAAATCCGAAAATAGGTTGATTATTAGTGATAATCCAAGAAAAACCTTCTTTAATAATATAGTTAATAATTTTATTTAAGTAGTTAGAGAAAATGGCGCCAGATTTAGTTAGGTAAGAATTAGACCAACAAATGATTGTTTTAAATTGAAAAGGAATTTTATGAAATTTTGGACTGATTATTAAGTATGGAAATTGAATATTATTAGTTTTAATTTTCAACCTCTTATAAAAAGCTAAGAAAATGTTTGTGATATTATTATTTAAATTACAAAGTTTGAAATTTTGAATATTATTTAATTACTCATTTAAATGTTCAACATAGATTTTTTTACTGAAGATTTCATTATTGTGAGGTTTGTCTATGGGAGTAATTACTAAATATTTTTGTAGTTGCTTAATTGATTTATCAGTTTTTTTTTTATATATATATATATACACTATAGCAAAAAAATCGAGGCACCAAGAAGGAGTTGTCCGATTGAAACGAAAATTAGTGGATAGGAAGACAATGTACAGAATAGTAAATGATTAAAATTTCAGAACAATTGAATAATTTATTGCAGAGTTACAGTAACAAGTTCAATAAGGTGTTGACCCGCCTCTAGCCTGGATACAAGCTGCCACACGGCGTGGCATAGACCTATAAAGCTCCCGGATGGTCTCCTGCGGTATTTCCTGACAAATTCGATCCAATTGTCGAACGAGGTCATCAACATTCCGTGCCAGATGCAATCGCCTTCCCATCATATCCCAGACATGCTCGATGGGAGAGAGATCTGGTGATCTGGCAGGCCAAGGAAGAGTTTGACAAGTTTGCAGACAGTTCATAGCAACACGTGCCGTATGTGGTCTGGCATTGTCCTGCTGAAAAACCAGCCCAGGGTGCTGCAAAAGGAACGGTAGCAAAACAGGTCTTAGGATGTCATCGACGTACCGCTGTGCAATAAGTTTACCTCTAATGACGACCAAAGGGTGCCATTTCCCTTGACAGCCGTCCGGCTGTCAAGGAAAATGGCACCCCAGACCATAATGCCTTGTTGAGGGCCAGTGTGGCTTGCAATAGTGAAGGCAGGAGCTGCCCTGTGCGTCTCCAAACACGTCTTCGATGATCGTCAGGACACAGTTGGAAACGGGATTCGTCGCTAAAGACTATACGTCCCTAGTCGGCATCATTCCAGCCTGATCGAGCCAAAACATTCGTGCATACGAAATTTCAAAGCAATCGGATGATTGCTTCTTGGTGCGTCGATTTTTTTATTATAGAGTGTGTGTGTATATATATATATACATATGTTTAATTGAAATGTTTAAGAGATGCTAAAGGTGCACTGAAAAAAACGCGCAATGAAGATTATAAGTATTTTTTATCATTCAAATTTTGTAATGTGCTCATAAACCACCATAATAATAAATAAGTTATTATAAATAATTCGATGCACTCAAGGTAACGGTGAGGAATTACCCCTCCACATTTCCGTTTTAGGATATCGGGATATGTGACTGTTAATTTTCAGTCTTGATTAAGCAGTTGTATATCATTTTTTTTTTAAAGTTGCTATATGTTAGCTTATAGCTTACATAGAAATAAAAAAAACTAACTGACCAAAAATGAAGTTAACAAGCGTTTAATAAAATTGGAGTTATCTCAAACTATGCCAGAACTGTTTTGGTTAAATTACCTTTCAGGTAATAATTTTATCCAACATACTATCAAACAACATGATAATAAAACCATATTTTATTTCAATAAAAGTCGCTACTAAAGCACTACCTTGCTCTTTGGTATTCGCTTAAAAACAGCAGAAGACACTTTACCATATTCTGGCAGTTTTACCCACACTTTCCTCTTATTGCAATATTAATATAGATCATGATATGCTTTTATGAAGTCAGATGATAATCAAGAAAGCATCCAAAACTTTATCCAAACTAAATTAAAATATAAAATTTAAAAAAATTACATATCTTCTTGCAACGAGAAATCAAAATCATTCATTTTGCTTTAGTTTTATACACATTTTCAAGCAATAATTTTATTATTTAGTAACTTCAAATCGAAGAGAGAAATATTGCATAATAATATTCACGAAATGAATATTTGAATACGGTTAGTATCTTTTAAATTAACACTGAGTGCTTAATTAGAGCTTTGTCAACACGTAATAAAATTGTTGTCTTTTAAAAAGTGAAAATAGTTCTACACTGGCTAAACAAAATTCCGAACCCTTTCCAAAAGACAGCTATGCTACTCTAAATGAAGCGAATGTTTTATTTTAAAAGAATGTTTATTTAATTATCAAACAAATGATAAAAAAGCTGGAAAATATTACTGTCTCATTAGTCGATTTGGAAAATGGGCTGATTTGAATAATTAGTTTTAAAAAAACTGTGAAAAGCGTGGTTTCTTTAATTTCCTTGGAATTCCTATTCCTGAAGGAATGTCGTCTTCATTACTAAATGAAACTCCCGTTAATTGAAATTTATTTGAATGGAAAGAATGAAATTCTTCTTAACATCATGGTTTACGAAAGTTCATTATTTAAGTCTTCAATGATAAAATTATGCAACGAGTTAACCAAAGTAAAATGGATATGGAAAAATAAAAATTAACGTTTACAGAATTCCATTAGTTCGAAACTTTCTGTAAATTACGTAAATGATGCACTAATTTTGAAATTTAAATTTGATATTAAGTATATCAGAGCGAATGAAACATTCCTGAAAATAAATAATATTCGTCGGCTTCTTTAACTCTAAATTCCGACATAATTTGGAGATTTCTAGAGTGTACATATATTGTCTGTATCTTGTATTATATATTCTTTCAGCTTCTTATTCAAATAACTTAAAATAGATGCAGTGAAAGAAAAATAATATTTTTATTATAACTATACAACTGAACCATGAACAAACCCTTGCACATTTTATATTTATACTTAAAGTCATGGTATGCATTTCAACTTGATTTTTAGATTATAAATTAAGCACACACGCACACACATATTATATATATATATATATATATATATATATATATATATATATATATATATATATATATATATATATATATATATATATTCTTTTAATGGCAGTTACTGATGCTCTTGTTCTTTACCTCGTTTCATTTAACGTACCCGGTGGACACCTGCGAAGGAAGGAGGGCTACGTTATAGTCTGCCTATGCCAAGAACTCCCCTCACTATTCGTCTGAAGCGGAGATTGTGATTATCGTTCCAAGGTTTAGATATTTCAAGCAAGGGAGTTGGGTTAATATTTAAGGGAGATTTTGGCTCTGGTCGGGGAGAAAAATATATCAGGGGTGAGAGAAGCTCCTTGCTCTGAAATACACTATTTCTTGTTTCCATAGCAGACGGTCATAGACTTAGTGATTTTTTTATCGACAAAGTATACACACGCCGCACTGTCAAAGACTTGTTCAGAGAGTGAGACACATCACCCATCAGAGGACAATACACGAACATTCATGTCCTGAGCTGGATTCTAACACGTAACTATTAGTTTCGCAGCCAGAAAAAACATACATCAATAATTTAGTTTTTTTAATTATATTATAATATGGTTAATGAAATATGTTAAAAATCAATTATAAACATATTTCAGTTTAATTTTAAACAAAAAAGTATATTTAAAACTGTATATGTCAAATGTACTGTAAATGTACTGTAAATGTCAAATGATACTTTAAAAAATTTAGCATTGCAATGTTTTCTTTGTTTTTTTAATTTTCATAAGAATGGGTTAAAAAGAGTTTTTCACTTTTTGTTTTAAAATGGTTTACTTTTTTGAAACTGCCAGCACAAGATATACCTTTTTTCAATGCTTCAATGCTTACCCTTCCTCAATCTGGAATTTTATGCAACTTTATGTAATATCAGTTTAATATTACAGAATTATTTCGAATGTCTCAATTTCTTATCTTTATTAGCTATAAATTTAACTGATCATAAAACCACTTGTCATTTGTGATAAAAACTTTTTCTTCCTCTGGTGAAGATTATGTCACTTAATAACTTAAATTATAAATATAAACTGACGCAATAATTGATTTTATATACCAAAATAAATGTTCAAAAACTGATAGGAGGACGGCAACATATGGTAAAATATATAAGAGCATAAAAAGAAAAAGAGTTAAGTTTTGTATTTACCTTAAATTTTAATATGTCAAATGATATTGGTTCAGATTCTTGAACATATCCTTCACTTTGAAATTGACACTGGTAAACAAAATATTTAAAAGAATCATTACTTTGTTATAAAAGAAAGTTTTAAAAAATGTTTCTTTTCTTTTTTTCTCAGGTTATCACTTCTCTAAGTAAGAAATTAGTTCTTTAAATAATAGGTCTCTCTAATAAATACGCTCTCTCTTTTAAATAAGTTCTCTAATTAAATCACTTCTCCACACAAGTTCCCTAAGTAATGAAGACTTCATTTGTTCAAAAGTTAAAAGTGCAAAAAGTCGAATCAAGCATTTCAAGAACCCGAAAAACAGATTTTTAAAAAAGCGCTTTTTTTATATGTTTTTTGTTTTTATCATTCACGGGATATCATTCATCGAGATCTGCTTTGAACTCCGGAAATGGCGGATTGCGCTAATGGTCTTTTTAAAGCCGAGTGGACTGCGCTACGAACATCATATCCCCCCTTGGTGTATTGCGCTCAATGCAACCCTTGTGACCATCCCTCTTCAATCATGCAATAAAACATTTTCTGATAAAATCATGATCTCGTCTATGATGCTCACCAGAAGCAAGTGTGCAGTGGGGGAAGGGGGGGGGGCTATATATTAATTAGTGTTCCTCCATTTTTTGGTCAATTTTCATTTAATAGTAATTTTTAATATGTTGTAAACTTTTTACTTCTGTAATTTCAAAATATAAACTATATTTAAACTACGAAAAAAAAATTTCTTTTTGCTCATTTTAAGGTGACAAGGGACTTTCAAAGTCTTGAAAATTGGTCTAAATTGTGATTAGACTAAGACTACTTTTTGAACAATTAGTTAATAAAATCAAAAAATATATATTTGATGCCCCCTTGTCGACTTAAATTGGGTTAAAAGTATAAGTCCTGGATACAAAACTTGCTGCTGTGCTACAGACACGAAATATCAAATTCTACCTAAATTGGAAAAATCTTACTTTTAAAGTGGTTATGTTTTAGTAAATTTTTAAATAATTTTAACCAACCTATATTATTGAAATTTAGCCAAACCTCTCCTTAATGTATTTTTTTAAAAAAAAGTTAAAACAGTTAGGAGAGGAAGTTATAAATAAGACAAGCACTGAGCTAGATGCCACTTTTCCTACCTTCATTTTTTAAGCTAATGAAGTTTTTCTTTTACAAGTATAACTGTTATCATATTTTAATCACTCTTTTCAATGCTGTATAATAATAAAGACTAGAATTCAATATTATTCGCATATTTTATATATTTTACTTGTAAGTAATCCGAATTCCGGTTAAATATTAGATAAGTGTGTGTTTATATTACAGAAGGATTTTTTTATTCAATTTACTAAGAAGAATACTTAGTAGACACGCGCTTTGCTATCGAAGGACGGTGATAAAACTGTAGATTGATTAGTTCCAAGAAATTAATGGAATGAATTATCATGCAGTAGTATCAAACAGGGGAAGATTATTACAGTTGCATGCCGGTGAATTTTGACACTTTGACATGAAAAATAAATAATGTGTTAGATCAAGACAGTTGCTACTTTGATAACTGATAATTATAATTTTATCACTTTAGGCTTGTAAGTACTTATCTTAGTGCAACAAGTTCTTACATTTAATGCATAAATAAATGCGTACTTCCACCTTTTTTTAAGAGTTAATTTTTTTCTTCTTTAAATCTTTTTTAAAAGGTTTTTCCTAGAAAATGAATGTAGAAATTGTCACATTTTAAAAGAGCGAAAAGTATTTGCTTTATTGACACCATTGAAAATTATTTATTATCCGAATTGTTAATACATTTCTATAGGCTTTTGCTTAAATTTCACGAATGCACCATTCAGCTATACCGATAATTTTTCAATTGAAAATTATTAAAAGAGGCTTTTTCTTCCTTTTTTTTCTGAAGTGAAAATTTTTTTTATTGTGTCAAGTCCAAAACCATTTTTAACTCTTTTAAGTTTTTAAGAGTTTCCCACGTTCAGACCCCGGATATAAAATAAAATAAGTTTGCGAAACACACTATTAAAAGAAACTATGACTCATTCATAAGATATAAAGTTTGGCTATTTTCCAAATAATCAAGGTATTGAAGGAATTCTAGGTATCTCTCGCACTTGTCATCAAGCTCTAGAGGAGATATTTCTATAATATAATTCTGAGATCCGTAATCTATATTCGTAAATGATGCCGTTTCGAATTTCGTTAGACTAAAGTGATTTACAACTTGAACGGATATATGTTTCAATTACGTCTTGCTTTAGCAGAGATAAAAATATTTGTAGAAACCTATCATTATGATGGAAGTTTTATTTTCTTCACGAACCTTTATTAAATTCAAGTAAGCATATTTTATTTTAATGCACAATTCAGCGATTAACAGAACATTTTATTATACTTCCTTTATCAATATACATTTTAATTAGCAAAATTTAAAGGTATTTGTCTCCATATAGCAATTTAAGAAAGCGCTAAAAAAATGCGTAGAAAACGTTCATCTTTTTATTTATTTTTTTCAAAAAGAAAATTTTTTGTATGAAATACGGATATAATTCATCTTCAACTTAAGGGACAGAACATTTTATAATTTACCATTTCTAATTTGGAAATGCTTGCTAAATGTCATAATAATTCTATTCCATATTCTCTTTATATAATAATTTTTTAGAACAATTTTAAGCCAAAAAATTGCAAATAAATTTCAACCATTTATAAAGTGACAAGAAAATGATAATTCAAATGATTTCTATATAAGTCGATGTCATCATGGAAAATTTCATTTTTCGTCTTAAATATTTTGTTAAGTGTTCGACAATACATCTCCGTGGCAATTAATCATCACGGATGGCGGCGCGCGTGACGAAATCACGAAAAAGAAAGAAAAATGATTGAAAGAAAGAGTAATTGCGACAAACAACTCTGGAGAAGAGCCAACTACTACTGTGGATTCTTTAGTCATTCTTTCGGCTTCAATGTAGATTATTAGCGGTTTTAAGGAGCGTCCGTCAGCGTCCCTATCAAATGACGGCAGTCATACATATAATGACAAAAATCAGCGACTTGTGAAAGCAAAAATCCATTTTCATTTTAAAAAGAAATTAAAATGCTGTTATCACTGGCCGCCGTTAATATTACCGCTTAGTTTTGATTCAATCGGAGAAGAGTTGGTATAAAATTACATTTTGTTTTTCTATCGTTATTCTTGGAAATCTGACGGGGTTAACTCATTTTTTTTTATGATTACGTTTGTATTTTTATTCGGCTAGACAATCTATCACTAAGTTTTTAATGAAAAGATTTTTGCAGGTACTTAGATTATTCAGACGCTGCCGTCGTCACATTGTTTTCTTTTAATCAACCATTATTTGTTAGTTTCAAAATTTCCAATTAAAATTTTTGATTAAAACCATAGATTGCACAAAACTTGATGGATTAAACAGAACTAGTAAAATTATAACTTGATCAAATGACAGAAAGTAGAATATATAGGAAAAGCCTTATGTTTTTATTGATTTTTCTTAATTTACCACAAATTATATTTGTTGAGTTGCATATAGTCTTAAAACATAAAAATATTGGAATTAAATTGCATGGGGAATAAATATTGCTCCCAAAGACAAATAAAATTTTTCTTTTGATTGAAAGCCCATCCGAAGAAAAGTACAAAAGTCATATTGCCGATCTAAATATTTTTTATCACGAAAAGAAACTGAAATGGCCTTTTTTCCATTTTCTGGTAAATTGAGTTAATATGACCACCTTACTTTTTTCTAATTTTCAATTTTCATTCAGTCAATGAAGCATAGTTTTAATTGGCAGCTAGTGCATCTTATATTTACGTCATCATGAAGACACTGTAAAAAATCCCGGATCAATTTACTGTAAAATATTTTAATACCCTGGAGGCATCATCCGTAAAATCCGTTTTACCGTAAAATCCATTTTCATCGTAAAATTTTATACCGTAGTTTTTACAGTAATGTTTATTTAATATCAGTTATTTAGTAATTTTGTATTAAAATTACTGTATATCAGATTCTATGTTCCGTAACATTTTATAGTATCTGATTTGGAATTTTTTACAATGTACCTCTTATTTTTCAGTTATTCCTGAAAACCAAATTATGTGGATCATATTTCCCAGATTGCGGCTACCCCCTGTCGAAAAAAAAGTATGTTTATTCAGAGAAAGTATGCTTTTTTGTCTGATTTCGTAGGTAAAAATATCGTCTATACTAATAAATCAACATATTTAAGGTTACAAGGTTACCCTATCAAACCTTTAAGATTGAGTCCTAGAATTCCGATAATTATATCCCGAATTATGCAGTGTGGTCCGTTTTTTATTTTGCGCACTGCACGTATGACAGTATACCACAGTTATGCCAGCCTGTCAGATGCCGAACTTTGCGAGAAAATAACAGAAATATTTCATTTGTCTACGCGAGCTCCATGTCCACACACTTTATTTAATTTATACTGATTTAAAAACACATTAGAAACCAGTTCACAAAACTAAATAACATTGATCAGCGTAATGTTGCGTTACCATTTCTTGTAAATTTAAAATTTCATTTTACTGAGTAAATATATGTTAATAAAATGAAGATTTTTTTAATTCGTTAATTACTGGATTTAAAGACACCTATTCTTTATACTTATATTTACTTGCTGTTTCTATTTCAATATGCTCGAGTTACCAAATAAGACTAATATCCAAAGAATTTAATTGTTCTTTTTTAATTGTTTCTTATTCAATATACCTCGAATTATCTTTACACTGAAAAAGTGATGGGGAAAGTAGTAAATACTTTATAAACTCCTTTCGAGGACATTTGTATTTTCTAAAAAATATCGTGTTTCTCTTCAATAATTTTTATCCAATAATCCAACCGTTTGTTATTCTCGTTATTTTATCAGCAGACTCGTTTCTACAGACTATCAAGGGACAATATACGTTTCCCTTAAAAATAAATAGAATTGATTGGGTGATATGCATATTGTCCATCAAGTGTCTTTTCTATAATAGTATTATTTTTCCTAGAATAGTTTATTGAATATTTGAAAAATTATGCTTTCGGAAACTATCATGGTTTTTTCTTTGTGCATTAAAATTATATACATTTGTTCAATCCTTATCGATATAAAACAGCTGTATTAAAACAACAGCTCATATTGAAAAGTAAAAATAATATGATACTAAAAAACGAATTACTGAAAAAAAACATTTTTATTCTGGTTTCCCTGTGTTAGAAGTTTGTAAATTATGAAAATTATTATATTAAAAAAAATTAAAAAACCGTAATGCTACTTTTTTCTAATATTTGACTTCCTTTAAAAAAAATCTAAATAATAAATAGTAGCTTTGGGATAATTTTGGTTGACCGAAAAAAATATCAATATTATTCTATTTAAAAGCAATTAACTGCTGTTTAAAGCAATTCTCGTTTAACTATTATTAAAAATATGATATAACTAAATTTTTGAGTGATTAAATGAAGAATTCCACATGTTCTAATGTATACATTTAATAAGTATTATTAATTAACGAATGAAGAAAACTCGTAACAGAAAAAATGAGACAAAAATCACATTTATAAACAATACGTGGAGAAATAACTTTTAACGGAAAAACGGGTTGCTCTCGGAAGAATATCCTAACAAAACGGATTCTGTCTAACAATTTTGCCGTTAATTTTTTTTTAACATTTCCTCTAAGGAAAACGTCTTGTTGGAATCACAATCTAAACTGTTTGCAATTTTAATTTTAAACAATTAATTTAAATTTCATTCAATTTTAGTTTAATTTGAAAACAATTAATTCTTAATACATAATTGAAATTCTTATTAATTATATCTTCTATTCTTTATAAATATTTATTTAGCTGTTTAATATTAGCTGAAATAAAGCAACATTATTAGCAATCACCAATGAATTTGTGAGGTTCTACTTTTCCAATTTGCCATACATGAACGACCTTTTTTAAAATAATTAAGTATTTTTATGTTTCATTCTCTTCATTAAAATATTTTCCAACTTGCGATGATTGCTACACATTTCGAAATAAATCCAACTGGTCGTAACAACGAACAAAACATTCATGAACAAAACAAAACAACAAAACATTTACGACTACTGAAAATACCCTAAATATTTTAAAGATCTACGCTATCAGATGAAAAAACAGCTGGCCCCTTATCTTCTCTTCCTTAATTAATTAATTGGGGGAGAGATCAACTCGACTTATTTTCATGAACCAATCATTACAAAATGTTTAAACTTTTCAAGTATTTTTAAAACTATTTCAAATATTCCTAAAGCTAATACGGTAACTTTGAAAAAGTTTGGGTAACATTTAGAACCTTAAAATGAAATTTTAGGGAATAAATTTCATAAAAAGCATTTCAGCGGAAACAAATGAACCAATTTTCGAACAAAGAATATTTTCTAGCAAATGGAGTAGCGGTGGAGATGATAGAGCGCCCGCCTTCCAATGAGGTAACCCGCATGCGAATCCCAGGGATATCTGGTCGATATGAAATCTACTCCCCGACTCGCATCAACCAGAGCTCTAACGTAAAAATATCCTCAGTAATACACAAATCATGGATTTGACCGTCGAGATAGCCGTGAGAGGTTTTCATGTTTTCATCTCCATGTAAGCCACCTGTCTAGTTCCATTAAATACATCCAGACTAAATCAAGTTTGTCCCACCACTTGGATCCAGGAATTCCTTTGTCTTCTGGATTGGATTGAAGCCATTATCAGACCTCAGAGTTGAACGTTGATAGTTGTTAACTGTCAACAGTATAAATGGGTCTGTTGTTCAACCTCAATTATAAAGTAAAAACAAAACTTTAAATAGTGACTTAAGAAATATTGACGGTTATATAATTTTTTATAGGTTAGCATGAAATATGGAGAATCTGACCATCCTACACAATGTTGCTTTGAAAAACATCAACTTTACGAATCTTGATTAATCTAACATTAAAATTGAATAATTCCTTTAAACTCGTTGAAACTATGAAACACTTTTTCATTATCACCCCCCCCCAAGAAAAAAGCTATTTGTGACAAATTAATTTAAAACAAAATAGTGAAAAGAATTAGTGATAGGCTCCTTCCTTCACAGTGGAATTTGTAGAATCAGCCAGACAAGAAAAACAAACAAATCCATGAAATGCAAACATGTAGAGGCCAATTGAGATTATTGAAGTAGGAGGGTTATCAGAGATAACAAAGTCAAGTAATGTTTGTCTTAACAGTTGTTTTTAATCTAAGAGGTGGCTGAAACAACATAAATTGACTCCATATGTTCCTTAAAGAAGTGAATCATAGTAATAAAATTGAATTATCTGTCTTTATAATAAAATTGTCATTTATCTTTATTCTGGAGGGAATGTAAAAAGATAGTTTATTTATCATAGCAGTTCAAATTGCTAACTTCGAATAGTTTTAAACCTAAGAAAACCAAAATATTTGTTTTACTACACGACGACATAGATTTTTTTTTTTTAAAAAAAGCCTAATTTGCATTTGAAACATAGAAGTTGGCGAGCATGATGACAATGGAGTTAAAACACTATCTGATGGCCTGGGAAATTTCTTGAATCAGCTGTTAAATTAATGGCACATTTTTTGACTCAACATAAAATCAATTATTTTTACGAAATATCCTAATACTTGTCTATCTCTTTACATGCGAATTCTTTATATAA
Organism: Parasteatoda tepidariorum; assembly: GCF_982258835.1. Lineage (NCBI taxonomy): Eukaryota > Metazoa > Arthropoda > Arachnida > Araneae > Theridiidae > Parasteatoda > Parasteatoda tepidariorum. The sequence continues at coordinate 72,436,196 of NC_141765.1, forward strand.
TTTTCTTGTGTCAGACACGAAAAAACTTAAAAATGAGAATTAAATTCGTGTCAAAAAAATTTCATTTTTTTAAGTAGTAAAAGATTCACTTTATTGATATTAAGCCGTTTTAGCTGTACGTTTTAATCTTATTAACTTTCTTCAGTCTTATTATCGTTACATGTATTCTTAAAATTCCTTATACGTTAAAAAATTCATACAAAATTCATTTATTTCAAGAATATGTATATTTTAGAACAATGAGTATTATCATATACTTTAAAAATTTTTAACCATTATAGGAAAACAATATGTATGAATATAAATACAAATTTATATTTATAATTAGTTTATCGAAAAGTATATTTTTAATACATTTGTTTTTCACTTTTAGCGTTGGATATGTTACCCAACGGATCCTTATAAATTTACATTTTTGTGACGAATATTGGATATTGGTAACAAAATATAGATTAAAAAAATAAAAGAGTATTGGTAAAACACAGAATTGAAACTAGAAATTTTGCTGTGTTAAACACTCTTATTTCTAAATAGTGAAAAATATAGCACTCTATAAAACAAATTTTTATATATAAATTTTGCAAAAAATGACACAAAAACAATGTTCAAAAAATGTATTTACACACTAATTTTTATTGCATTTTGGATTAGTTTCTTGAGTAAAAACAGAAAGTATCTGAAAAACATCGTGTTTAGAAAACAATCATTTTACCAAGAAATGCAACGATCTGCGTGAAATAAACTATTAATAAACTCAAACTACGAATAACCAAAATAAAAATACAACCTCTCTAAAACAACGAGGAACTTTTCTGTACATTCTGTGAATACGGATATAAAATTATATACATTTCCGTATTGAACAGTTTGGATAAAATTGAAACACATTAATATTGTTGCTATGATAAATTGATATGAAGTATTATGATTGCAAATCTTTTTTAATCAAAATGAAATATCCTCATTTTAAAAAAAAATCTATTACTTGCTTGCAGCCTTTATAAGGTTTTGAGCTGAATCGTGTAATCAAGTTTACTGAAGTTCAACTTTCTTAAAGTTAAAACAATATGCACGTTTCTAACGTTACATATGCGACTATAATTATAAAATACCTCAATTAATAAGTTTAAATTAAAGTAAAATCAGCTTTGAACGATGTTAAGTAAAAGGTGAATGACTGATTATGTTTGGTCAAACAGCTAATGGCATTATTTTAGCATTATATTTTAAAAATGTGTTAAAAAAACTCTTTCATAAATGATATTTAATTTTTACTTTATGCCTAATATATTAGATGTTCACTGAGTTGAAATTAAAATCTATTAACATTTATTCTTCACTTAACGTTTAAGGAAATTATTTCTTTAATTTCTTTCTTCAAATTAGACTTGTCTTGAAAACAGCCTATGGGATAATGCAGATTTTTCCTGACAGTTAAGTTTAGTATTATTAAAACAGTTAAGTTTAATTCGATTAATTTCTTGAAATAGTTAAATAACTGTAATATAAAAGCAAAACATTTCTGCGAAATTATTTTTTTTGAAAATAAAAAATAGCACAATTGGCAACTTACAGAATTTTTAAAGACTGCCATTATTCAAAAGTGTAAAAGATTATTAACTTTATTACTAAAGTTGGACATAAAAAATTTTGGAAGAATTCTTGTTGAAAAATATAAGAGGATTCAGTTTTGATGTTTCCCTGAAACATTTTTTAAATAAAGTAAAAAATTTAAGTGATGTTTTTTCTTCTTTTTTCTTTTTTTTTTTTTTTTTTTTTTTTGCCTATAATGTATGAAGAATCCAGTATACGCTAATCGATGTATAGAGAGAAATATTGACTATTTTTCCTTTTGATTCTTGCTAGAAATATTTTAAACAATTACACTTACAAAATTTAAATTAAAAAGTATTAAGTAAAAATACATTAATTACATAAATTTAAAAAATTTAAATAATATATACAATTGAATTTTACATTAAAATAACATAAATTGAAATGGTTTTGATGGTAAAATTAACATAATCTGCAGTACAATGCAATTTGTTTTTAAAGAAAGTCAAAACAGACAGATTATCTAAGTTAGATTATGCAATTAAGCTTAATAATCAAATAGCAGCAGAATGACTAATGCTATGCCGATTCAATAAAGAAAAAAGCAAGACTAAAAATTTTTAATTTAAAATATGAAAAAATAGAATTAATTCATTTCTAATTTTACAAAGACATAATCTCCCTGCGTGATCTACATTCAAATTAACAAATAAATGTGAAATATTAATTCGCGAACAAATTAACAATTTTAAACAAATTTAAAAAATTTAAAAAAAAACTACTTTAAACTAAAAACTACACAACGCATTCTCCCCAAAATGTATGAAACACCGTTCAAAAAGTGATAAAAAAAACACATAAAATATCTAATTAAAAAATTTATTGTCAAAAAAATCCGATATATGAGTAAAGAATCTTTAAGTTTCGATATTTCTTTTTTAAATCACAGAAAGTTAAAACAATTTTAGCATATATCAATAATATAACTACAAAATATATTTTGCTTAAAAATATAAATTTAATTTTTTAAATTTCATATTTAAACTCATATTTCATATTTAATAATTTCATAATTCATAATTTCATATTTAAACTTAGAACTCTCATATTAAAATAAGAATGTATTTAATAAAAATTTGCAAATAATGCTTACCATTTTTGATTCAGCTGGCCATCAAAATCACCAAAACTGACAAAGTTTCTGACAAAGATTAATACACCTCTTACTAAGGAAGCGTAAAATTTTCCTGTTCATCATCTCTTTTAAATGAAGTCTACAGTTAATATCCTTCCATAATTTGCATACAATGAGTAGGGGGATACTCACCCCGCCGTATCGATTGTATGAACTACCGTAATTTAAAGCTATATTCTCCCCTAATAAAACCTTGCCAATAAGCAAATAGCGAGGCAATAAAATAAAACCCTACAGGGAATATAATTGAAACGATTGCCTGTTATGATCCCATTAAAGGGATTGATTTTCAAAAGTATATTAAAGTGAACTGTCAAATAAAGTGTCACTCTTCAATGATGTCATTTTCGAATGTTTTCTTTTTCGATAAAAAAAAAAGTATAAGATGATAAAATTGATTTTTAATCATTTGTTCTGAAAATTTTGTTTTATATTTATTGCTTTCATAAATTTTACAACGAACGAAGTTAACGAAGAAAAATATATAATAATTTTGTATAATTTACAGTAAATATAGTAAATATAGTAGTATAATATAGTAAAATAGTAACCTAAATAATGTGACTTTCTAAGAATTCAATATGATTTTTAACGTTTCATTATTCTAGAAAATTTAAAATCCAATCGAACTATTATCAATTTTTTATATTTATGAAAAAAACATTAAATGGTTAGTAAGCGTTTTAAGATAAATAATATGACTTTCTATGAATTTTTGAATAACTTATTATCATATAAAATGTTTTAATAAATGTGATTAACAAAAGAGTTTTATTTAGTATTAAATCAATTTCTAAATAATTTGCTTATTTTTTTGCTGTTTGAAATGCCGTTTATTTATTTAGTTTTAGTTAAATTTAAATATCAATTTAAGATTAATTAAACGCTAAAGTATAATATTTGAATAAAAATAACCTTAAATGTATATTAGGACTGTAGATAATAATTATTAGACTTGCGTGCATACAGAGATATTATATAAATATCTCTTGCCAATTTTGCCTGTTCATCGACTTCGCAAAATTGTGAATTAGAGCTTTACTATATTTAATACGGTGTTTAATGCTATTTACAGAAATGAATAATTTTAAATAATATTTTGATGCATTTAAATTAATTTTTAAATCGAAGTTGAAACATTTATGAAATATTAGTGACTAATTTTAGATTTATAACTAATTGCAAATTTCAATTTTGAAATTTGTTTTCACACAGAGATGAGCATTAAGTGGTACTCGAGTAATTTAATGTTGTAAAATTAAGATTTTACTCCTTAATATCATTTATATGTATCATTTTAACATTTGTATACATCAGTGAAATTTTTAATACTTACTTGTAACAACTGGATAACCTGTTATATTGCTATAAACAAAAAGAAATTGTAAACTTACCATTTTTTTAAGGCGGAAATCATCCAGCGAGAATAAGATTTTATGTATTTCTTTGTCAAGAAAAAGTTATTTTGTAAAATTATTCATTGATAGGAAGAAAAAATTATTCCAAACAAAAAAAACTAACATGCATAATTCAAGTTTTAAAGTGACATTTATTACAATATTGCATGATCTAAAATGTACAATAAATTTACCAGTCTTAAAAACTTGTCGTATAATAGCAATACAAATAAATATTCGTAGAATATTCATTAAATAATTTCAAAATTCACATACCTTTGAAACTAAGCTGTCCTAAGACTATTTGAAATAATTTCAAAATAAACAAATATAATATACACATTTGTTAGCTATTTTGTAAATCTAAACTTCATTTTATACAATAAACAGGCAAACATAATAGAAGTCTCAAAGTAATTGAATTACATATTTAAAAGTCCAAAATATAATATTAATAAAATAGAAAATATTTTTGGACGTCATTGTATTTATAAACTAACAGCACTCAAGTTTCACATATATATTTACAACTTAAAAGTCCAAATAGAATATTTATTTAGTCTCAAAATTTATTCCATTTCGATCATAAAATAATAAGCAAAAAGAAAAATGTATTTCATTTAAGTATTAAGTTTATTTTCTCTTTATTGAAAAAGCAAGAAGAAAATGACTATTTAATTTCCATAATATATTACATAGTAAATTTGTTTTGTTTTAATCAAAAAATTATACCGAAGAGACGAAATAAATTTTTATTTAACTAGAAAATATTTAGTCTTAAATGTATTCAGTTTTAATTTTAAAAAAAAATTATGCAAAAATTGAAAGTCATTTAAATTACAATAAAGGGAAAAACAATGTGAGTAAAGTACAAATATAGTACAGAAATGGACATACTATAGTTACGGTTCTCTAAACAAGAACATTCCTCTGTGACAAAACACGAAATGGTATCGGTGTTTAGACACTGAGGAAGGTTCTAGTTTAGAGAACTGAAACTATAGTATGTCTATTTATGTACTTTATTAGTGCTTCATTCGCGCTTTTCACTTAAGTGTACGTAGCACAAAGAATACATTAAACTTCCGGACATTTAATTTAATTAAAGTATCATAATCTTAAGTCCATTTCATTTATAATTAGCATAAATAAAAATTTATTTAAATTCAAAATAATTATTTAAACTGACGTATATTCTGTTTCAATCAAAAATTATGACTAATACTATATTATATTTTACATAATAGAATCTTAAAATTTTTTACCTTCAACACAAAAAATATAAGCAAGAAGTATATTTAATTTATTTAGCTTTTTATAGTAAATTTTACGAAAATTTTTAAATTTATTGAGTTTCAACTAATTTTTGAGTCATAAAATTTATATATATATATATATATATATATATATTATAAGAGCTTATAATTATTTGTGAATAGTGCTTAACAATGTTTAGCAGTCTATTATTTGTAAATGACGTTGAACAACAAAAATTGTTAAATGTTAGTCTTATTTTTAGGAATTGCGTTGTACATGCAAATTATAATTTTAATAAGAATGCCTGAATAAAATAAATTAGTAGATGGTAACAAAAAAGAAAGGGAAAAATCCAAGAAAGTTTGAAAATAAATAAAATATCTTTAATACAAGAAAAATCTTGCTTTAAAAGTAACGAAAGAACTGCAGGATATGTGAATGAAATAGTTAAAAGTTAATTTTTAAGCCTTATAGATTTACAGATTCCGGATTTTAAAAAAAACCTTTTTTCCCAAGTAAAACTAAAAACTATTAATTTCTAAGGCAGGAATTTCAGACATATGTTAACTACATTAACGTTTTCGAATTATACACATGTAATCAGTTATAGAAATTAAAGCACTATAATGTTATTTCAATAAACAAAGCGTTTTGTTCCAAAAATGATTAACAATAATACTAAGAGTAATTTCAATTTAAAATTCAAAGGTAACACATAAATATAAGTTTTTTTCATTAAAAAATTTTCAAACGCAAAATTCTTTAAAAAATTTAATTAAAAAGAAGTTAATTACAAATTATTTTTCTCTACTGTTTATTTAAGGGGACTCATCATTACTGACATTGAAAAGAGACAGATTAGAAAATCAAGTAAAAGAACTCAAAAGTCTTTTTCCTTAAGAATTAATCATGGAATATGAGCAGAAATTATACAGGGTGTTCCATAAAAATCACCCTTAATATGTATTTTTAGAATCTTCATCAAAAATGAAAACAGCTAAGCATTTACATTGGCGAGTGTAAATTAATACTTAAAGGAGGAGAAACCAATAGAAGATTTCAGATCTAATAAACAACAAACAAGTTTAATTGGAGAATGAAACGTATTTTAATTCCTCTGTGTTTACTCCCACAATCAAACCTGAAGCATTGTTTATTTTCTTGCTTTCTGTATTTCAGAACGTTTTTTTTTTCATCTGTTAAATATTAAATTGCGACTCAGAATGTGCATTCAAACACTTTACTACACAACTCTCATAATTTTTTTCGTCTTTGATAAGGATTCTGAAAATATGTATTGCGAGTGGTTTCTGCAAAATACACTGTATAAATAACATTCAACTCAAAACTAGATTTAAAGTTATAAAAATTTTTTCCTTTTTAAAAAAAAACTTTTTTTTATTTTTCTTTCATTATTTCATAATCTAAAAGTATTACAATGATAAAAATAAATAGTATGAAGTAAAAAAAAAAAAAATTTAAATAATTGCGTTATTATTTTATCAGATAATTGTCCAGATAATACATTGCTATTTTACTTTACATTTTAAAATTTGAAGTTTAAAAGTGAATGAACTTTAAAAATTATTCTTAATTAAAAAATTTTCAAAATTATTCCTAATCAAAAATTTTTCAAGTTTCATTATAACTGTTTTTGTAAACATTTGAATTAAATGATTTTTACTCATAAAAAGACACTATTCTGAATCTATAAATATTAAAGTGGCTCATTTTAATTATGTAACAAAATGATTAATTTAAAAACACTGATATTTTTTACCATGTATTTGTCAGAAGTTTGATAGATAAAGAGAAACAAAAATTTCAAACGAATTTATTTCCTTTATATAGAAATTATTTCCTTTATATAGAAATAATCTGTGATATTTTTTAAGTAACTAACTTTTGTTCCTAAATATTTAATTTCTAAAACCAAATGAAAATAAAAGAAATCTGAAAAAAAAATGCTAGGCTATAATAATTATGTATCATTATCTTAACTTAATATGGCTTATATATTTTACTATATTTAAAGCAAAATACTTTCAAGTCTGATATAAATAAAAAAGAAAGACAATTGTCAAGAAGCAGAGAAAAAGAAGCTCCATACACCACATTAAATTTACTTAAAAGCAAATATGTCCATCAATTCTGTCAATCTATTTAATAATAATGCCTATACTATCATTGAATAATTTAAATAACTTATAATTCAAGGATTAACTTATAAGTTAAAAGTCAGTAAAAAAAAATACAAAACTAGTTATAATTTATTATTTTCGAATATAATACAATAAAACAAACGCTTGGCTATACAAATGGAGTAACTCAAAAGATTCCGATTACAAAGTCTCATAAACACTTAAAATTTATGATTAAAGCAAGTTGTAAGAAAGTAGTTAATTTAAAAATCATAAAAATAAACAACTTCTGAAAATTTATAAAGTTATTTACGATGGACATATGTATTTATAAAAATAATGACTAATAACGAATTGGGATTGACGAACTAACGGACAAATAATTATGGATTAACTTACATGTGCTTTCATAATGCACCCTTAAAAATCAAAATATCACTAATTTCTGGAGAGAAGACCGGCATTTCCTTCCGGAGTTTTGCCGGTGAATAACGAGAATTATTCCTGATTAAAAGATTGTTTTTTGTAGGCATAGTAGCAAAGATTTTTAAATATTTCAATTCTTGAAGTTATTTTAAAAATTAAATTTTCTTCAAATTTAGAAATAGTTATTTGAATGAATATTAAATTTTTCCCTAACATGAAAAGACAAGTAAATGATCGACTTTTGTACTACATGTTTTTTAACTTTTTTTCATATTTAAACCATCTCATAACAAAATAATGTTAGTAAAGCTCATGTTAGAGGTTAGAAATATTTTATAAAGTTTATTCTGAAGTCTAAAAGTACTTTTATGTTTAATACTAATTACTTTTACCTTTTCAATTTGACAATTAATGACTGAAAACAATGAAAAAAATTAATAATAAAGAACTTGAATATAAAAAGTTAATTCCTAACATCAAATTAAATTTACTTAGAAGTAAATATATATCAATTGAGAATTAATTAAATTAGAAACCTTGAAAACTAGAAACCTTGTCAGTAATTTAGAATGAACTGAGATTAAATATATTTTGGAAAATAATTTACCACTATTGAATAAATTCATTTATTGAATCGGCAATAGCTTGTAGCAAAGTAGCTATTCAAAATTCAGATACTATTGATTGAAAAGTATGAAAAAATATCTTTTTTGACTATTTTCTAAGTAATTAAGCAGTTTGAAACTTAAGTTTTTATCAGGTGAATAAAAATGTTTCATAAACTTCATAAATAACTATAGTGCACTATATATATATCAATGTTAATTTGAATATTATTATAAAATATAGTTATTTAATAAAATGCTGACTACACTGTTAAAAAACTCGGTTCAATGTTGAACCTTAATATCAAACCATAATAGGGCGTAAATTTGCTACAGCCTGAATAAGTTGTTAAATTGAACCAAGTTTCTAATTTATAATATCGAAACTTATGAAGCACGATAATATGTTTCAACTTATTAGAACTATATTATGATTCAACATGTTTTTCTAACAGTGTAAGTGATATTTTGAAAACGAATTCTCAAATTTAAAGAACATGCTAACAGTGAACATATTATACCATTGCGCACAAAGCTTTAAATAAATTTAAAAAATGATTAATAGCTTTCATGAATTCCAACCACTTTCTTATTTTAACTTTGCTAAAGTATTCATCTAAGATTTTCATCTAAAATTATCAGGCTGCATCGGAAATATCAGTTAAATATTTCTAGTACATCAATTAAATTATATTTTTTATCTGATGGCAAAAATTATAATTATTTGCTTATAATTAAAATTTACTTATTTAACTCAGTAAACTCATTACTCAGCACTTACTTTTAACTCAGTAAGCTTACTATATTAGTCAAAACTTATTTAATTCAATAAAATTCAAGATTATAAATATGAAATGAACTCTTAAAACTTACAATTTAAATGTTCTGTATAAGTAAATTACTTAATTAACCTTAGAAATAAAATACAAATTACAGTATAAAATATACATTTCGATGTTATGTCAACTTTTTTTAGTTTCTTTCAATAATATTACACAATTTAGCCCTTAGTATAAAACATCGTATGCGCGTATTTGGAATACTGCATAGTTAAAAATTGAATTTCAAAGTAAACAATCTATATAATTTAATAATTGTTAATTTTGAATGATTTATTTCAAAAAAGATAAGACACAACTTCGATTGAAAAACGATAAATCAATAAAACTCTTAATTTCTTTCAAAATCTAAATTAAGCTTGGATTATGGGCATCGCTATTGAATAAATAGCAGAAAAATACAAGCACAATGTGCTTTTCACTTAAACTAAAAACATTTTAGTAACAAAACATAATGATCTTAAATAAAGACATTTTTACCATTCAAAAGCATATTACTTTATATATCTGAAATTGAAAATGATGACTAGCTTTAAATTCCAAAAGAATTACCATAACTGAGTAATAACCTTTTCTAACTGGTATTTTTAGTTCTTTTACTGGAACTTATCAACCTTTGAAACAAAGATTGCAAATTGTGCCTGGTTTTATTCTTTCTCGAAGACTTTGGAAAGCTGAGACAATTGTTCGTCCAGCGAGATTATCACTTTAAATATTTCCAGTAAAAATAATGAGTGCAGTTATTTGGAACATAAATGAATTCCAGATTTAACGGATTCTTAAAAGTGACATCCATGAATGTATTTTCTAACAACAGAAATTATGTGCTTTTTCTATAAGTGACATCACTACAGTGATGGAAGAGTTTTGGGTCATCGTGACCATGTACCATTAGCTTCAAGAGATGTGAACGTCTGCAAGTACTGTCGATACTTTTCCAAGGGATGACAGCCATACGGTGTATCAAGGGGTGGCCCACGGGACAAAATCGGCATATTGGGGCGTAGCATCTCCGGCTTCACATCAGCCGTTTTGGCTTCCCCAATTATCCTTTCGATGGAGAAGCTCGGTTTGGGAGGATGCGCAACTTTGGTACACTGGGGTGAGGTGGTGGTGACATCGCCGGAGTTATCGAATATCGGAGCGGGTCCAGCGCACACACCCGCTAAAGAGTGCTGTATCGCCCCTAGGTTTATAGGGTGAAGGGTGACTCTTGCTAAGTCCTGGGGTGTCAAGAGTGGTACCGGGGGAGGCAATTGAGGCATGTAAGGATAGCCTAAAGCTACATGAGGATGACCAGCAAAGAGACCATGTCTATATGGATCCAGTGTAGCCGCCATGAAAGCAGATGCGTCTTTTATATAAGGGGATGCTCTTTTATAACGCTTTCGCCGTCTTAAAAAACTTCCGTTGTCGAACATCCCCTCAGCATTTGGATCAAGAGACCAGTAATTCCCTTTTCCTGGACATTCAGGTGTGCGAGGTATTTTTATAAAGCAATCATTCAATGATAAATTGTGGCGGATTGAATTTTGCCATGCAGGAAACTTAGCCTTGTAAAAGCTAAAGCGATTACGAATAAATTCGCAAATTCCACTTAGAGTCAGCTTTTTCTCTGGTGAATGCAAAATTGCCATCGTAATCAATGCAATGTAAGAATAAGGGGGTTTGACCAGATGTCCCTTTCCATCTTTTCCAGGATCATCTTTATTACTGTCCAAACGCTCAGATGCGGGATCTACAGAAGTATCTGTTGTGTCTGCTTCAGCAATTCCTCCAGAATCGAAATCACTGTCTTGTAAATCACTATCCGAATCAACGGACACTAAAGAATCCAGTTTTGGCTCGCGAGAAGAAACATTCATGAGAGGTGAACACACGATGTCCTGAGAAGAACAGTAACCTGGCCGCGGGACAAGAGCCCCGTGTGGGACACCATTCATTATAAAGCTTCCGTTGGTCAAAGAGATGGCCTCGCTTCTGGAGCCCTGCTCGGAAGCCATATGATAGCGCATTGGTTCAACGACACCGTCTTAAAAATACAACTCTTACACTAAATCGAAAATACACTTCGAGGCATGCAGGAAAATAGCTCAACACTGATCAGATCTAACCAAGGAAAACGGTGGCTTTCCCAACTCCATAGAACGCCACTTCATTCGCAAACACAGCAGCCAATCAATGGGAGAAAAAGTCAGTGGGACAATTTCGAGGGCGGTTCTAAAGTTCGTTGGCTCCTCCTTCTTATCATTACATATTCATGAGTGAAAATAACCATTCAGAAAAGCCAGATTCTACAGAAAGATGTCTTCACGATTGTTGCTTTCGATATTGAAGGAAAGTAAAAGCAGATTGTCTTCATTCATTACTTGATGAGATAGTACTTTTTATTTACACAGGTATGTCATACTTTGAATAAATTAGTTCTTACAATTTATTCCAGTTTGTTTTATAACAATATATACATTGAAAAAAAAAATTTAAGGTGGGGTGAATAATTACGTTTGCTATTAAAAGTATATTTTCGTAGTACAAAAAGTATACACTCAATCAAATTTCTTTAAAAAAACCTTCTGAAATATAATTTGTAATGAAACTGATATTTTTACTTGGACTGTTTGGTTACATTAAAAAGTAAACAACACGTGATCTATATCAGCACGTGTTTGTTTATACCAGGATATCCCTAAGCGTGAGTCACGAACCGAACTTGGGGGGGGGGGGGTTAAGTCCTTCAAGATGGGTCATCGATAGTTCTAGTTGGAAAAAAATTATTTTAAATTCAGCAGTTTTTTTTTTTTTTTTTTTTGGTAAACATGCAACAAACAGAGAAATGTAAATTTTGCTCATAAATCCCATTACAACAATTTTATTCCTTAATTGCATTATTATCCGATTTCTCCAACTTAATTTTGTTTAGTTTTCACGGAATTATTATTCTCGCGGTTCTATTATGTAGAATAGTCATTTGCAATGATTTGGTTGTTTTATTTAGGTTTTTCCTCTTTTCAGAAATCAAAACATTTTTTTCATCACACTTCCGGTAACGATTATTAACTCTTGAAAAATAATTTGAGTAATGGTTATTTAAATCTTTATTGCTGTATGGTAGAAGGTAAGAATGAATAATTACATCGAAAGATTTAGTTTATGAATATTCTAATATTTAATTATGTTATAATGAGCATTACTAAGTAAATTTCAATCTAGCTCCTGTCGCAAAGCCGAGGCAGTGATTGATTTAAAGTCGGTATTAAAAAAGGAAAGGGTTGGAGTCCCTGCTTTATACTGTAATCAAAGGGTATCTACTTAATGTTGTAAACCCAACTTTATACTGTAATCAATATACAGTCCGTGAGTAGAAAATGTATATTCATTTATTAAGTTAGCATATATTCTACCAATATTAATCCCAATACAAATATATGTAGAGTTTTACTTAGTATACATCGAATATACAACTTACTAAAAATATCAAATCTAATAGTTATCAAGAAATTGTTTCCATAGTCTTACCTCTAAACTAAAAGTAGGGGAGAGTGGGGTCAATTGTAACATTTTTTACTTAACTATTTTTAACTAACAAAAAATCCAATATATTATTAGTATTAATTGACAGACGAGTAAAGTAGACTATCCTCTACTAGAAAAAAAATAAATACCTGATTTTAAATATTATTATATTAGTTATTAACAATTTTTGACAGTCGTGCAGTTGTTACAATTGTCCCCACTTACGGGGTCAATTGTAACAGTTCATAAATTCAACTAAAACATAGTTAATTATACATATTATCATAGTTGTGATATATTTTTTTATTGATCAAAATAGTAGTAATATTTTAGGAGTAAAAATAATAATGAGCAGAAACCTAAAGGGTTAAACTTTTAACTTTAAGGGGTTAAAAATTTTAATTTATGCTGTGAAAGGTGACAAATACAATAATGCACATGCAACATAATATAAATGATATAGGAAACTATTGGTGGTTCTTAAAGAGTTAAGTAATGGTTTGTAAATATAAGATTATTTATTTTCAGCTGTTACAATCGTCCCTTTACTTATTGTTACAATTGTCCCCAAGACGCCATTTCAGCTTCATTTGTTAAAAACAATGCTAGTTAATTAGCAAAACTAATCTTTTTTTTATTGAAATGTTAATTAAGGTGTCCACTTACATATTCGGTTACTAATTTTTATTTGTTTAAACAAAATTACTTTGTTACAATATAATATTCTAATACCAAAAAAAGTACTTGCGTGGCGTGAAAATATCTTTTGTGATGTAACTCTTTCAAAAGTACATAAAAATGGTTGCCATCAGGGGTGTACATGCAGATTTATTAAATACACCTTGTGCGCCACCTAGGAACCAAATCTAGAACCCGACACTCGAAATTTTTGCTCTGTTACAATCGTACCCTGTTACAATTGACCCCACTCTCCCCTACTATTATAATACTAAAAATTCTAAACAGCGAGATAATTAAATAATGGCCTTTTGCGAAAGGTCCCCCTTGTCCTTGGTTGAAAAGAAATCTCAAATTTTTCCATATTGTGCTTTCTTTATTTCTTACTACACGGAGAAAAAAATTCTGGCAAAATTACCGTATTATATGGTAATGACGTTTCTGAAAGAATGAAAAATAGTTCTGATTAATAAAACAAAAATATAAGATAAACCAATCATTTGGTAATTTTTTCGCTCATATGATAACCGTTTGACGAAATTCGGGTTATAAAAAGTTTTTATTGCTGCACATGAGTAAGAAATGCAAAACTGAAAATTAAATTTAACCGAATAAATGGTTTCTATGCCAAGATATTATTATAAAAAGTTTTAAACATTTATCAAATTCACATCATAAAGCCTTATTTTATTGTTGATTTTACCATTGGCATTACCAAAGAGAAAAGTTATCAACCATAGAGCCAGAACCATTTTTTTTTCTCAGTGTGTTATTAAATTTAGAAAAGTAATATTTTTTTAACATTTTAAGGACTTAGTTCTAAATGTCATCTATGAACATCTATCTATCCATCTAAAATCTATCTATGAACATTGATAATATTTTTATTTTTCAAAAATGTTTTAAAACTTTAATTTGACTTACGTTTTAGTCATAAAAAGAGATAAATTCAAAAAATGATACCAATATTAAAAATACATTCCTTTTCATAATGCTTATGTGCATTTAAATTTTTAAGCTGAATACACTCATAAAAAAGTTTAAAATTTGACTAAATCATTTTATTTATATTTTCTACGTTATTTTTTTTCTTTCTTGATATCTGAGGGTTGTTAAGATTAATATTATAATTTTAACTTTAATATAAAGAAGTAAATCAAATCTTTAGTCCAGTTAACTTAAAAAGCAAAATTATATATAATAGATATATATATATATAATGGTTATTATGAAATTACTTTTATGTTCACATATGACCCTCTGTAATGCTATTTCCAATTTCAAATTTTAAATAACGAAAAAGTGAGTTCATTCAAACCTTGTGAAAGTTATAAAGCTTTAGTTTCAATTGCTGAAATTTTTTTTTTTCAAAATATCAAAATGCAAGTAAATTATTGGAAGAGAACATCTCCATCGCGTCATACTAAGTTATCTTTTCATAATTTATTTTCATCTTGATATTTTAAAAATTTTCTTTTCAGAATTTGAAACTTCATGGCTTATTCTAGATTTCTCCGAACTATCTTTTTCTATGCTTCAAAATTTTAAATTAGTTATAAGTGGGGAATTTGTGAATAAAAATTTCTCCCCTGAACAGAATAAAATTTTGTACACAGATATTATGCGCTCATGGATGATGATAAAAACCATTACGCAGCTTTCGCGGTTACATTTACAGCGAAAAAATTTTGAAATTTCCATATGGCAACATCCACTTAACTAACTTAGCTAACTAACGAGGTAACTAACTTTTTCTTAAAACGAAACGTAATTCATACAGCAAAAAAACTAAAATGGAATTGGAACGATATTTTAAGTGCAAAAAATTACGACGCTAGACTTTTACCAAGTGTCTCCATTTTTGTGATCATTAAGGAGAAGAGAGTGTGACATAAAACTTAGAAAATTAGAAGGAAAGAATTTGCATGTTTCAAAAATTTTTGGCATGTTCATCTTCACATGTTCGACATGTCCATATTCTCTTCTCTGAATTTAAAAGTTTTTATCGCACTTTTTTCTCGTTAGTGGTCACAAAAACTGGTGACGCTTAGCAGAAGTTTATATGGATAATTTCGTTCGATTACATTTTAACTTCATAAATAATTTGATGAAAATATTTTAGCCATGTTTATAAATTTTTTTTTCAGACAGTAAATAATGGGAGAGAATCTCAATTAATACGAACAATTTTATGCTTGTATAAAATAATCAATTGTAAAATAGAATAGAAATTAATTTAATTAAAAATATCACAAAAATCAAACATATTGATGTTTTCTCTTCTTGCTTTAAAAAATATCTGTACTTCAATCGAAAAAAAAATATATCGTTGTTTTGAAGTAAATTAAACTCTAACGCATAAAAGCAAAAATGCATCGATTAGAGATAATTTTCAGCTTCGTGACACAAAATAGAGAATAAATTATCTTTGGGCCCACTTGGCAGGTAATTTAAAAAGTATGAAATAAAAACAAAGTAATGCGAAGCTTGCATAATTTGTACTAAACATTAAAGAAATAACATTTTTTTCTCCTGAAAAATGCAGATAAAGAGAATTAAGAATGGTTAAATCAAGAATAAATTTGTAATATCTAAAAATACTTCTTGCGGAAAATAAAAGATTTAAAAGAAAAAAAATTTTCAAACAACAGTAGTATAGACAGCGCTACAGCGTACAGCGGGGGGTCCCTATTCCTGACGTCATCACGGAAAGTCAAGGGGTGCTTATTTCTGCCCACCTGCAAACCGCTTATTTCTGCCCGCCTATAAACCGGAAGTTGCTTATTTCTGCCCGCCTGAAACTTCGTCTGCAGCGTCATGGGGAGCTTATTTCTTTTTTTCTTAAGCCTAATATATTTTTAGTTTCGGTTTCTGTTTTTAATTTAGTTTCGTTTTTTAAATATTATTTAATTTATTAGTTTTTTGAGGGTGGCAACACTTATTATTTTTAATATTAGTTTTTAAGGATGGCAACACTTAGAAACTTTGTTATTTGGGGAGATATTGTATATTATGAAGTAATGACGTCATCTTTTATTACATAACACATAAATGATATCATGCTTTTGATCTAGTGGCGCCATCTATATGAGAATTTTAGAAATAAAATAACTTTAAATCTATTTTAATATTTAAATCTGTTTTATTATTATTTATTAAATATAATTAAGGCTGAGGATCGAACTCACGCCATCAAAAAGCCTTCGGGGGTCTGTAGTTGGATATCATAACCACTGACCCCCGAATGCTTGGTTAGATATGTGTTAATAAGTTAAACTTTTGTATTCTGAACACGTGTATAAATGAAAATGATTTGATAACGATATCATCCTACTGTTTCATCGATATATTTTTCACTTAACCTTTTAACAGTTATTAAATAATTATTTCTGCCCCTCTTAATGTTATTATAACTTTCTCTGGATGGCAACGGTACTGACCATACACGTGTTAATTATTACATAATAAATAAATGATATCATGCACATGCTTTTCATTCTAATGGCTCCATCTATACTTAAATATTAAAAAGAAAATATATTAA
The DNA here is from genome assembly GCF_982258835.1 of Parasteatoda tepidariorum. Lineage (NCBI taxonomy): Eukaryota > Metazoa > Arthropoda > Arachnida > Araneae > Theridiidae > Parasteatoda > Parasteatoda tepidariorum. The sequence continues at coordinate 72,453,345 of NC_141765.1, forward strand.
AAACTCTTAATTTTAGTTATTTTTAATATAAATATAGATGATATAATAGACTTTAGTTATTATTAACCTAATCAATATTAATTAATACATTTTGAATAAATTGATTCTATATTAAAATAAAAATTGTATTCATTAAGTATGTCTACTGTGAATATTAAAAGTATTAGACTCAAAGGCATATTAATTTTAAATCAATGAATATTATTTTATAAGATTTTATTTTATCATCTTCGTTTGGATTTTACGGCCATCAATATAGTCTTGTCATTTTTGAACCCAGAAGAAGAGGGAACTCCTAGATCTTGAGACAATGCATGTCTTCGAAGTGGACTTTGTGAGTACCCATGTTATGTGAAGAGGAAAACCACGAAAACCTCCTACGCTAAGTCCAACGACAAGTAGTGGGCTTGGTTTTTGTTAACCAGTATCCTGTGAATGTACAGAGATCAGTGGAAAAACTTAAGGTTTTAATAAAATGAATGTTATCATTTTATATATATATTCTAATGGTGTCATCTATACTTAAAATGTTAGAAGTTTAGTTATTTTTTGATATATGTATAGTTGATATAAATGACTGTAATTATTATTAAACTATTCAATATTACCTATTATTATCCTATTCAGTAAGAAAGTACACCCTTTAATAATTAATACAAAAAAAAAGTTTCAGAACAATATATAGAATTCTCTGAAAAAAACTAGAAAATATAAATAACTTTCTTTTAAAAACTAGAAAATTTTTACAAAAAGCAAAAATATTTTACTAAAAGAGAGAAAATTTTCATAAAAATAAGAAATATTTTCTGAAATGCTAGAAATTTTATACGAAAATAAAAATATTTTCTGAAAACTGGAAAATGTTAATAAAAAGTTTGAAATATTTTTACAAAGCTAGGATATTTTTCACAAAAAGCAAAAATATTTTACTAAAAGATTGAAAATTTTTATAAAAATAAGAAATATTTTCTGAAATGTTAGAAATTTTTTACAAAAATAAAAAATATTTTCTGAAAACTGGAAAATGTTAATAAAAAGTTTGAAATATTTTTACAAAACTATATTCTATGATTTAATTAATCTATTACTCAATCACACTAATGATGAAAAAATGAATATGATATTAGCAATGAATGGTTGTTAGTTGAAAACTGGACAGATGCCTTTGATTTCACCTAATTTTTAGTTTTGCAAGAGCTCCAACACGTATTAATATAGATATTTAAGAAATATAAATTTTATTAATTTTCTATAAAATCATTTATGAAAAAAAATTATTATCTAATTAAAAACTAATATATAACGATATATCTACGGTGTTTATTCAATCATATTTTTATTAAAATAAAAACATTAATAAATTTGATTTTATTTTCTATTAGAAAATGAATAACGACATATTTATATTATCAATTATATATTAAATTTACTTAAAATTTCAAATGAATTAATTTAAATCTAAGAAACATATAAAAGGAATTTTTGCCGCTATAAACTCATTTATGTTAAATACATATTCATTTATTATTATTTAATATTAAAATAATACAATTAACTTACTTTATTTTCAAATTAGGAATTAATTTGAAACTATCTATAGCCTTTCTATTTGAAAGTATATATTTAAATGATACTGATTACAGAACTTGAACACGACATCTATTTCTCACAAAATTTTACAAAGATAATGTCTGTACAGGACGCTTAGGGTTTATCTACGTTTTATCAATTGGTCATAATATAAAGTGCAACATAGTGCTTCATACTTGTTATAGAACGTGGGAATACAACTATTTCTCAGAAAATTGTTAAGAAACATATGATGTATGCTCTCAGAAGTGATTGGGTGAAACTTTGAATAAAATGTTATTTATTTTATTAAAATATATTTTGTCTTTATTGATCATTTTCGCATGTGAAAAAGTTTATATTATCAAGAAAAAATTACACTCTTTAATAATTAATACAAAAAGTTTCAGAAAAATATATAGAATTTTCTGAAAAACTAGGAGATTTTAGCAAAAACTTAAATATTTTTATAAAACTAACAAATTTTTTAACAGAAAAGTAAAAATATTTTCTTAAAAGAGAGTTTTTTTTTATTTTTTTTTTGTAAAAGCATAAATATTTTCTTAAAAGATGGAAAATTTTTTGTAAAAACATAAATATTTTCTTAAAAGATAGAAAATTTTGTGAAAAAGTTTGAAATATTTTTATAAAATTAGCAAAATTTTATCAAAAAGTTTAAAAAATGTTTAAAAGATAGAAATTTTTTTGTAAAAACATAAATATTTTCTTAAAAAATAGAAAATGTTTAACAAAAAGTTAAAATTTTTCTTAAAAGATAGAAAATTTTTGTAAAAACATTAATTATAGTTATTAGTATATTAGTATAGTATTATTATAGTTATAGTATTATTAGTTATAGATAAGCTATATCCTAACATTTGTGATTAACTAATGAAATACAGATAAAACCCAAACGTCCCGGACAGAAATTATCTATATACATGAGGATATAGTTATCGTGACTCTCTCACGGTCTGTCAATATCCATTAATATATAGTGAGATAGTTTTAAATTCGACACCTAATTTTAAAATTAAGTAAGTTTTTATCATTATTATGATATCAAATAAGAAAATTAAAGTACTTATAGGTGCTGTAAATTAATTACATAATAGATCGTAATAGATAATAATCGACGTAATAGATAATAATCGACTTCATTAAAAGCAAATGACGAAAAAACTATACGAATTCTAAAACGAATAACAAAACTAGTGTGAGTTGTTTTCTATTATTTATAACATTATTATTTTCCAATATTTACTTGTATCACACTTACACTATTTCGGTTTTATTAAAATATTTTTGTATAACTCTATATTACTTGTTGAATATTTACGTTTCGAGGATTTCTGAAAACTTATGATGATTTCAATATGCGTATGTAGTTAAAATTGTTACAGTTTGCGATATAAAATTGATTTTCGAAAGAAAAAAAAAACGATATTAACTTTTAAGAACTTAACAATTTTAAAAAAATAATCCTTTTCTGTAGAATACTTTAACTTTTTTTAATCATTCATTGAGTTAATGAAGTATGATATTCAAATAGCGTTTTATTTTACTTTTTAGATATGTGAAATATGTGGAAAAATAGACACGCATAAAAAGAATATGGTTCAACATTTGAAAATTCACTCAAATGAAAAAGACTTTAAATATGGTTTATGTGATAAGAGATTTAATCGAAAGTGTAACTTGAGTAGACATTTAAAAACTCATGAAAAATCGAGAAACTTTTGAATGTGAAGAATGTAAAAAGATCTTTCTCGAAATGATAATTTAAAGAGACACTTACTGACTCATTTAGTTTCGCATAAGTTTAATTTGTGTAGTGAATATTTTAAGTTAAAATCTGATTTACTCAATCATATCCGAACCATTCACACACCGTCTTGTTCAAGAAAAAAAAAGATAGATCATTCCACAAATAACAATAAAAAGATGAAAAAAAATTGTGAAAATGGATTGGAAGTGTTTAAGAAAGAGACAACGAGAATTAGGAAACTATGAAGTTGTAATCAAGACCCACATATCTCAAACTTTTTGGAAAGTTTTTTCGGCTAATTCATAGAGATGGGAGTCTGGATGGAGGATGAACTTTGTAGAAAGTAGTATTTAAATATGGGTCCTTGTCCCGCACTCTGAATGGTTCATAGAACCAACGGATTCTCCTGCCTTTATGAATTAAAATTAATGTTAAAATGATTTTATAGAAAATATTTATTGATCTAACTTAAAGTAATCATCTTAAAATCTTATCGAACTAGGAAATAATGTAGCATTTTTATTTCTTTATAACAAAATTTTCTATTTTTTCAGAAAATATGCATGTTTTTGCAAACATTTTCTCTTTTAAACTTGCAAACATTTTCTCTTTCTTAAAAGAGAAAATGTTTGCAAAAACATGCATATTTTCTGAAAAAATAGAAAATTTTGTTATAAAGAAATAAAAATGCTACATTATTTCCTAGTTCGATAAGATTTTAAGATGATTACTTTAAGTTAGATCAATAAATATTTTCTATAAAATCATTTTAACATTAATTTTAATTCATAAAGGCAGGAGAATCCGTTGGTTCTATGAACCATTCAGAGTGCGGGACAAGGACCCATATTTAAATACTACTTTCTACAAAGTTCATCCTCCATCCAGACTCCCATCTCTATGAATTAGCCGAAAAAACTTTCCAAAAAGTTTGAGATATGTGGGTCTTGATTACAACTTCATAGTTTCCTAATTCTCGTTGTCTCTTTCTTAAACACTTCCAATCCATTTTCACAATTTTTTTTCATCTTTTTATTGTTATTTGTGGAATGATCTATCTTTTTTTTTCTTGAACAAGACGGTGTGTGAATGGTTCGGATATGATTGAGTAAATCAGATTTTAACTTAAAATATTCACTACACAAATTAAACTTATGCGAAACTAAATGAGTCAGTAAGTGTCTCTTTAAATTATCATTTCGAGAAAGATCTTTTTACATTCTTCACATTCAAAAGTTTCTCGATTTTTCATGAGTTTTTAAATGTCTACTCAAGTTACACTTTCGATTAAATCTCTTATCACATAAACCATATTTAAAGTCTTTTTCATTTGAGTGAATTTTCAAATGTTGAACCATATTCTTTTTATGCGTGTCTATTTTTCCACATATTTCACATATCTAAAAAGTAAAATAAAACGCTATTTGAATATCATACTTCATTAACTCAATGAATGATTAAAAAAAGTTAAAGTATTCTACAGAAAAGGATTATTTTTTTAAAATTGTTAAGTTCTTAAAAGTTAATATCGTTTTTTTTTTCTTTCGAAAATCAATTTTATATCGCAAACTGTAACAATTTTAACTACATACGCATATTGAAATCATCATAAGTTTTCAGAAATCCTCGAAACGTAAATATTCAACAAGTAATATAGAGTTATACAAAAATATTTTAATAAAACCGAAATAGTGTAAGTGTGATACAAGTAAATATTGGAAAATAATAATGTTATAAATAATAGAAAACAACTCACACTAGTTTTGTTATTCGTTTTAGAATTCGTATAGTTTTTTCGTCATTTGCTTTTAATGAAGTCGATTATTATCTATTACGTCGATTATTATCTATTACGATCTATTATGTAATTAATTTACAGCACCTATAAGTACTTTAATTTTCTTATTTGATATCATAATAATGATAAAAACTTACTTAATTTTAAAATTAGGTGTCGAATTTAAAACTATCTCACTATATATTAATGGATATTGACAGACCGTGAGAGAGTCACGATAACTATATCCTCATGTATATAGATAATTTCTGTCCGGGACGTTTGGGTTTTATCTGTATTTCATTAGTTAATCACAAATGTTAGGATATAGCTTATCTATAACTAATAATACTATAACTATAATAATACTATACTAATATACTAATAACTATAATTAATGTTTTTACAAAAATTTTCTATCTTTTAAGAAAAATTTTAACTTTTTGTTAAACATTTTCTATTTTTTAAGAAAATATTTATGTTTTTACAAAAAAATTTCTATCTTTTAAACATTTTTTAAACTTTTTGATAAAATTTTGCTAATTTTATAAAAATATTTCAAACTTTTTCACAAAATTTTCTATCTTTTAAGAAAATATTTATGTTTTTACAAAAAATTTTCCATCTTTTAAGAAAATATTTATGCTTTTACAAAAAAAAAATAAAAAAAAACTCTCTTTTAAGAAAATATTTTTACTTTTCTGTTAAAAAATTTGTTAGTTTTATAAAAATATTTAAGTTTTTGCTAAAATCTCCTAGTTTTTCAGAAAATTCTATATATTTTTCTGAAACTTTTTGTATTAATTATTAAAGAGTGTAATTTTTTCTTGATAATATAAACTTTTTCACATGCGAAAATGATCAATAAAGACAAAATATATTTTAATAAAATAAATAACATTTTATTCAAAGTTTCACCCAATCACTTCTGAGAGCATACATCATATGTTTCTTAACAATTTTCTGAGAAATAGTTGTATTCCCACGTTCTATAACAAGTATGAAGCACTATGTTGCACTTTATATTATGACCAATTGATAAAACGTAGATAAACCCTAAGCGTCCTGTACAGACATTATCTTTGTAAAATTTTGTGAGAAATAGATGTCGTGTTCAAGTTCTGTAATCAGTATCATTTAAATATATACTTTCAAATAGAAAGGCTATAGATAGTTTCAAATTAATTCCTAATTTGAAAATAAAGTAAGTTAATTGTATTATTTTAATATTAAATAATAATAAATGAATATGTATTTAACATAAATGAGTTTATAGCGGCAAAAATTCCTTTTATATGTTTCTTAGATTTAAATTAATTCATTTGAAATTTTAAGTAAATTTAATATATAATTGATAATATAAATATGTCGTTATTCATTTTCTAATAGAAAATAAAATCAAATTTATTAATGTTTTTATTTTAATAAAAATATGATTGAATAAACACCGTAGATATATCGTTATATATTAGTTTTTAATTAGATAATAATTTTTTTTCATAAATGATTTTATAGAAAATTAATAAAATTTATATTTCTTAAATATCTATATTAATACGTGTTGGAGCTCTTGCAAAACTAAAAATTAGGTGAAATCAAAGGCATCTGTCCAGTTTTCAACTAACAACCATTCATTGCTAATATCATATTCATTTTTTCATCATTAGTGTGATTGAGTAATAGATTAATTAAATCATAGAATATAGTTTTGTAAAAATATTTCAAACTTTTTATTAACATTTTCCAGTTTTCAGAAAATATTTTTTATTTTTGTAAAAAATTTCTAACATTTCAGAAAATATTTCTTATTTTTATAAAAATTTTCAATCTTTTAGTAAAATATTTTTGCTTTTTGTGAAAAATATCCTAGCTTTGTAAAAATATTTCAAACTTTTTATTAACATTTTCCAGTTTTCAGAAAATATTTTTATTTTCGTATAAAATTTCTAGCATTTCAGAAAATATTTCTTATTTTTATGAAAATTTTCTCTCTTTTAGTAAAATATTTTTGCTTTTTGTAAAAATTTTCTAGTTTTTAAAAGAAAGTTATTTATATTTTCTAGTTTTTTTCAGAGAATTCTATATATTGTTCTGAAACTTTTTTTTTGTATTAATTATTAAAGGGTGTACTTTCTTACTGAATAGGATAATAATAGGTAATATTGAATAGTTTAATAATAATTACAGTCATTTATATCAACTATACATATATCAAAAAATAACTAAACTTCTAACATTTTAAGTATAGATGACACCATTAGAATATATATATAAAATGATAACATTCATTTTATTAAAACCTTAAGTTTTTCCACTGATCTCTGTACATTCACAGGATACTGGTTAACAAAAACCAAGCCCACTACTTGTCGTTGGACTTAGCGTAGGAGGTTTTCGTGGTTTTCCTCTTCACATAACATGGGTACTCACAAAGTCCACTTCGAAGACATGCATTGTCTCAAGATCTAGGAGTTCCCTCTTCTTCTGGGTTCAAAAATGACAAGACTATATTGATGGCCGTAAAATCCAAACGAAGATGATAAAATAAAATCTTATAAAATAATATTCATTGATTTAAAATTAATATGCCTTTGAGTCTAATACTTTTAATATTCACAGTAGACATACTTAATGAATACAATTTTTATTTTAATATAGAATCAATTTATTCAAAATGTATTAATTAATATTGATTAGGTTAATAATAACTAAAGTCTATTATATCATCTATATTTATATTAAAAATAACTAAAATTAAGAGTTTTTAATATATTTTCTTTTTAATATTTAAGTATAGATGGAGCCATTAGAATGAAAAGCATGTGCATGATATCATTTATTTATTATGTAATAATTAACACGTGTATGGTCAGTACCGTTGCCATCCAGAGAAAGTTATAATAACATTAAGAGGGGCAGAAATAATTATTTAATAACTGTTAAAAGGTTAAGTGAAAAATATATCGATGAAACAGTAGGATGATATCGTTATCAAATCATTTTCATTTATACACGTGTTCAGAATACAAAAGTTTAACTTATTAACACATATCTAACCAAGCATTCGGGGGTCAGTGGTTATGATATCCAACTACAGACCCCCGAAGGCTTTTTGATGGCGTGAGTTCGATCCTCAGCCTTAATTATATTTAATAAATAATAATAAAACAGATTTAAATATTAAAATAGATTTAAAGTTATTTTATTTCTAAAATTCTCATATAGATGGCGCCACTAGATCAAAAGCATGATATCATTTATGTGTTATGTAATAAAAGATGACGTCATTACTTCATAATATACAATATCTCCCCAAATAACAAAGTTTCTAAGTGTTGCCATCCTTAAAAACTAATATTAAAAATAATAAGTGTTGCCACCCTCAAAAAACTAATAAATTAAATAATATTTAAAAAACGAAACTAAATTAAAAACAGAAACCGAAACTAAAAATATATTAGGCTTAAGAAAAAAAGAAATAAGCTCCCCATGACGCTGCAGACGAAGTTTCAGGCGGGCAGAAATAAGCAACTTCCGGTTTATAGGCGGGCAGAAATAAGCGGTTTGCAGGTGGGCAGAAATAAGCACCCCTTGACTTTCCGTGATGACGTCAGGAATAGGGACCCCCCGCTGTACGCTGTAGCGCTGTCTATACTACTAACAACAATCACTATTTTACTTTCACTCAGAAGATAATATCAAAACAGTGTTCAAAGTAATTTCAAAATAAAATATAATAATTTTATTAGTAAATGCAAAATTACAAAGAAATTAAAGTAGCCTTCTTTAATCACCGTACGAGAAGAAGAAAATTGATAATTTGAGACATCTTCAACTTTCATCACACAATCATACTTTGTATCCCACATTCCTCACTACTAAATTTAAAAAAATATCGTTTTTGTGTCTCCGTTGCTTACATATTAAATTACGACCTTTAATATGTGTGTGCGTTTTTCTACTTCATTTTTTACAAATACTCTAAAAATATGAATTAAGGGTGAAGATTGCTGCTCTTTTTCGTATTTTTGGAATTTTTCAAAAAAAGTATGAAGTCAACAACTATTTACATAAATTGTTACAAATTAAAATTTAACTGAGGACTAACAAAGGTATCTCAAACGTTAGCAAACCAACCAATGTCTTATTTCATTTTTTAATTCCGATCCAATTCCGAGTTAACAACAATCAATGTTGACTTCCAAAGCCTTGTAATTTTGAACTCAATCCAGAAAGCCAGGGAACTCTTGAATCAAGCATTGGGACAAACTAGCCTTCCGGAAGGACTTCTAGACAGCAACTAACCAGCATTTGTGTTACATAGAAAACCACGAAAACCTCCCACGGTTAGCTTGACTGAAAAAAAGGATTCTAACCCATCATCCGTCTACCACTGAGACTATTTCATGTCAGCACTGTGGTCTGTGCGAGCCAGGAGCAGAATTCGAATCAATCAGCCAACGCTGGGATCGAACCTGGCTCACCTAATTGAGAGTCACCGTGACTCACCAACCAATTAAGGAAAATAAGAGCAAAGGTAAGTAAAATATTTTTACGAAGATTCACGTCCGGGTCACCAATTGAGGAGAGAGCATGTAGCGAAGCTGAAAGAGAACAGAACTGCGAGTCGTACAGCAGAAGTTATATCGCTCGACTGTAACCATCTAGCCTCAATAGACTAGGTTTTTTTACATACATATTTCTTTTGACTTTTATTTTTCCATTTTATTTTAAAATTTCGAGTGTATAATACACTGCTTGTGTCTCTATTATACACTTGGCAAAAATTAGGTTATAGGGTAATTGCCCGGGAAAATTCGTTAGTAATTGAGTCAGAATTTAATGTAATTAAACATTTATTCATTCTAAATTAGATATTTCGTTTCAAAATTAATTCATTAATTAATATATAAGGATTAATTTGAAGGCTACGGAAAGAAACTTTCCTCACTTACAAAATGATCAAGACTCTTCAGCAATTCTAAAATAGATCAATATTTATATTTATTGCATTGTGACATCTAAACAATACATTTACAACTAGTCATCCTTTTTTAAGAAAAAATTCATCAATTTGAAATACTTTATTAGTTTTGTTAAAATTTTGAACTCATCAAAGGATTAACCCTCTAAAAGATATCGATACATTATTTATAACAATACAGTTATATATTACTTCCATAAGTTTATTAAATTACATAAGTTTATTAAATTACATAAGTTTATTAAATTACATAAGTTTATTAAATTACATAAGTTTATTAAATTACATAAGTTCATTAAATTAAAATAAGTTTATTATATTAAATTCTATAAGTTTATTAAATTAAAATTTATTAAAAGTTTCTTTAAGTTCCTTAAGTTAAATTCGGATTAAATTTTGCATCTTAATTTTTTGAAAAATATCTCCAAAGGATTCAATCCAAAACAATTTCTAAAACATGTAAAGGTTTTGTGAAAAAAGAAAATTTCGATCGGCATTAGTGGTGTTTAAAAAAGTTTCTTTTCGTGAGAGTTAAATATATTGCATTTAGCCAAATGCGAATGAATATTCTGTTATGTTTCGTACATTCCTTTTTATCATTAAACTCTTATTAAATAAGCATGATCGAATTTATTTTAACGTTATAAAGTAGTATTACTTTGCGACATGGTTAGTTCTTAATATGCTGTAGGGTGAAACCTTTTGTTGCTAATAGATTTGCTTATATAAGCATTTTCCTCTTGGAACTCTTAACTAGAGGCGTGGCCAAGTTTTAAATTGCAAATGAAAAGAAATAGCCTCGAATGTTTTACTTAAAAGTTTAACTTGTTTAAGATTAAAGAATTAATATATTCTCTCTTGGTGCGATCCTATGTTAAGGCAACTTTTCTAGGTTAAACAGATTTGCCCACACTTTTCATTTCCTTGAAATAACATTGATATGGTTCTGAAAATTTGACATATCCCTAATTGCAATGTATTTTTCATATTAGGAATTCCAACAGTTGATTCATGAAAAAAAAAGTCCCATAAGAAAAAGCACGAAAAAAAAGAAGGTAAAAAGAGTTCCGAGAAAAGGCACTAGAAAAAAAAAACAGAGTAAAGAGCACCACTTTAACAATTTTATTAATTTAGTAACTGATTTGATTCTGGTATAACTAGATACATTCTTAAAAAAATTAACTAACGTACGAACAAAATTTAAAATTGAAGCTTGGAGGGAATGAGTAATTTTTGATGATAGATATTTTTTTAATTGCATGCAATACAATTATATAATATATTTAATAGAACATAATATGAAACATATAAAAATAACATTATATAAGAAATGATAGAGCATAAAAATAACATGATTTAAGAAATGATAGAGCAATCACTCATTCCTTTTTATTTGTTGACCACTAAAGCAATGCACCTCACTGGTATCACTGTATTATTATATATATCTCAATTTAAAAAATATATATGAAAGATTTAATTTTAATTAAATTTTTGAACAAAAAAATCAATTAATTAAATTTTAATATTAATTTATAATACAATAAATGTTATTCTTGAAATTCAGAACAATTTCATAATTGCTTAATAATCTAATCAACTTGATAAATTGAATTAGTAGGGAAATGTCCTTTTCGTGATTTTCAAATTAATCTTATGTAATAAATTCATATAAAATTTTTTTTAAACATATCTAATTCCATTCGTATAAATATTTAATTCTATAAATTCTGACCCATGTAATTGCTAACGACGTACTGTTCTCCTTTTGTACTATTCTTCTTTTGTATATTCTAGCGACGTACTGTTCTTTGACGTACCGTTCTTTTTTTTCGTTACTTTTTCTGTGCTTTTCTTCTCGCTTTTTTCTTTTTCGGTACACTTTTTTCCGTCCACCCAAATAAGTAATCAGCAATAAGTAATCAGCAACCAAATTTTGTTTTGATGTCATTTTCGAAATGACTAGAAATTTAGTTGAAATTGCAATTTAAAATTGAATTCTGAGTTTATAATTTTTACAAAGAAAATGGAAGTACCACTGAAAGGACAGAACACAAGCAGTGTTTTATCTTTTTATAAGAAAATCAAGTGGGTAATGGTAATTAAAATTTATTAAACATTTGACTAAGAATGAGTAAGGAATTTATGATTTGGCAAGATGGCTATTATTTTTGCCGAAGTTGCAATTCTCATTTAATATAAACTTAGGAAAATTAAAATGAGTTGGAGTGGAAAAATTAATAACTGATATTTTATTAATGCCAAACATTTTAGTCAACTTTTCAACTTTGAATTCAATGGTTTTTAATATTAATGCATATGGAATAGCAATTAAGTTGTATCTGTGCATAGAATTAACTATTTTCACTGAAATTTAATTATTGGGAAAGGATTTTAATGAACATATTTATTAAGACAAGGATTAAATAAAATCTAAATTTAATTATTATAGGGATGTGCTCATTTAAAAATTCTCTCTCCTGTACTTGTTTCGTTAGCAGGCATGTATTTTTGTGGTTGGCTGCTGAGCTGATGAGTTAAAACAGTTTTTATTATATATTATACATATATATATATATCTATAACATATATATATATATATATATATATATATATATATATATAACATCTGCTCCTGCACCCCAGAGCCCAAGGTCAAGAAAACTGAGATGGGCACAGTAGGCCTTGGCCCTCTATGGGCTGTCGCGCCACTGAGTTTAGTTTATATATATATATATGTATATATATATTCTCATTTTTCTCACATTAAATAGAGACAGCTTTAACAAAAAAATGAGTTTCATAAAATTATAAGATATGTTGCTGATATTTTGAAATTTAAGTTTGAAATATTCGTCTAAAAAAATTATTTTTTACGCTTTCGTGTAGTTTCTATAGTTTCTGATTTTACTTGGTACTGGAAAATTTTATTTTGTTCAATTCGCAGATTTCAAATGTTAGTTTTCAGACAAAAATATAAAAACCTTTAAATCACGTTAATTTAAGCGTTCGGAATTATGATTAAATATTTCTTAATAGACGTCTATTAATTTTACAGATTTTTAATAAAGATGTATATTATTAAGTGCATTATCTAAATCATTCTTGCAAGTTTCAAAAAAAATAATTAAATTTTAAATTTCAACAAAAATTGACCTGTTGGAAATTTTACAAAAAAGTCAATTTTATTTCAAACTGCACCTATTTAATGCGTGAAAAATTAAAAGAATTCAATTGTACTCAATATTTTAAATTATGCCCTTGGGAATTTATCATTAAAAAACTTTAACAATAAAAGGAAATATGTTATGCCTAATTTGGCAGAACAAAAACATTAACCAGTTTTCTTCTTAATACTGAACTTTTGACACATAGATTGAAAGTGACTTTAGAATGTGTAGATAAAAATGAGCATGTGTTTCAGTCTCGACAACTTTTAGGGTAAAGTTATGGTCCCAAAGAGAGCACGAATCTCAGAGAAACCATAAATATTAACTAAATAAAAAAGACATTACAAAAATTTACCGCCATTCGGAACAACAGTTAGGCCTTATTTTATAGTTCTGTAATTTTTGCAGCTGTAAAGTGGTGTAAATTCTGTCAGTCAACAACACCTGCCACCCTTCATTTGTGTTTATATCAATACAATTTAAAGTTTTATTTTCCAACATAAAGGATAACACTTTGTTGTTTATTTTTTATAAATTTTTCCTTAAGGTGACAATGGGAACAAAAATTGCAAATTTTATTTGATAATTTTGAAACAAAATTTTAATAATATTACGAGTCTGTGCAAAAAATTTTACGAGGAGGAAAAAAGAAACAACTAATTATTAGTTTTAAGCTAAATCAGTTTTTTAATTGGTGATAATTAAAATTTTTTGGTGAATAGTTTTTTTTTTCCGAACTTCTTACTTAAATACTGATGTTTTGCATATTTCGGTGGTTTCTGTGTCAATTCAAAACGTAAATTGGGTTTCCATTTATCTACCGTTAAACATTTCGTCAAAAAACATTTAATTAAAATTTTAAAAATTAAATTTACATACAAAATAGAGAGATAACCATAAAGCAAAAATACTGAAGATTATGTAAAAAGACACAAATGGAAAATGTTTAAACGAATATCATCCTTCTCTAGAACGTTGTTGTTAGTAACCTGATTATAATAGCACCCTGATTTTTTTTTAAATGGAGTTCAGCCATCGAAGTTGGTGTTTGAATATCTTATTTGTAGTTAGTGTTGTATCCTAGCAAACTTCATTCTGTTTATTTTTATAAATTTTTCTTCAATGAAAATTTAAAAAATCATTTCATTTAGATTTGATGTAAAGAAAATGTTTAACTGAATGATAAAACAAATAATAACATGGCCAAAATAGAAATCTAGAAAATGCCTATTTTCAAAAATTTATGTTATATTTAAGTTTCCTACGATGATAATCATATATACATATAAAAATATGATTTCAAAACTATAATAGATCGTGAAAAATTTTGTAGATCAGTTGAATAATCTGACTCTTTGCAGGCCGTTATTTTACAATGCGCCAGACTCAGTGGGTAAAGTGCTCACCTCCAAATAAGGTGAACTCGGTTCAAATCCCAGCAATGACTCGTCAATACGAATTCTGCAATGATTCGAACCAACTACAGTGGGGGCGTTAAATTTTCGCAGTGGTAGATGGATCATGGGTTAGCATCCCCTTGTCACCGGACTAACCCTGGAAGATTTTCTTTGTTTTCCTCCTCATATAACCCCAATTCGGCTTAGCTCCGTCAAGAAGTAGATGATTATCACAATGCTTGATCCCAGAGTTCCCTTGTTTTTTGGAATAGGCTCAAAATTATAAGACTACCTAGTTGAACATTGATAATCGTAAACCCAAAAATGGGGTGCCTGTTCAAGATCGGATATAAAACAAAATAAAATCAAATGGGCAATTTTTAAGTGTAATGCAGTGAGCTCACTCCTCTCTGAGCTAATTAGAAAATACATAATTTATTGCAAAATTAGCCTGATTTATTTTAGGTAGTCAATAATAAGCCCAGAAAGTGATGACTAATTGAAAATGACGATATTGAAGTTTTCTTTTTTTTAAATTTACATTCCCTGTTAAGCCTAAAAGCAGATAGGCTGATAAGTCAAAAAGACTTTTGCAATCATCCAGATGCATTGCAAAATACTGGATTTTTTAATAAGTTTAGGAAATGTAAAATTTTGTAATTTAGGAAAATAAGTAAATACTATCTCTTTGAACTGCTAGAAATAACGTCAATAATTCAAATATTTCTGAAAATGTAAGGATTGAAATAATGGAAATTATTCTAAGATGAAAATTTGAAAATTCTTTGATTCTTTTTATAAAAAAATATTTCCTCAAAAGCGAAAGAAATTTAAAAAGAGAAAAAAATCACGATGTTGAGTGTTTCGTTTTTGTATTTATATTTATTCGCTTTTTAGCATTATTTTAAATATATATATTTAGTACTATTATGTTTGAAGTATGTTGAACGAAGAATAAATCTTATTTCAGTAAAAAAAAAAATTTAAAAAGTAATAATAGTTATTTTTATCCGAATCATTCAACAAGATTAAAGTATTGAAACAGTAGTTGTAATGCAAGGTGAAGATTTTTTAAAGATACTTTATTTGTTACTTAATCATTGAATTGTGAAATTTAACGAGTTATCTACTACATAAGTTAGAGAAATATTTTATAAATACAACTGATTATAATGATTAAAAAGAAATATTAAATTTATTTCATAAACAAATTAAGTAATATCTTGTTATTTGATAATGAAATTCCGCTAGTTTCGTTCTTTACCATTAAATAAGAAATTTTAATATGGTAATTCTTATAATTACATTATTCTTGTAATAAGGTCAATCAAATATTATCTAAGCCAGCGGCTCCCACTTTGTTTCCGCAATGGATCTTGAATAATTTCGGTGGAACCCCAACTTCATGGACATAAAGTAAATAAAAGCAATTACGAAAGTATTAACAAATAAAAATTTTATTTTAAAAACACTTAAAAGAATGAAAGTTTTTCGTCGTTTAATCATTAATAACCATAAGTTAGTTTTAATGCCCAACAGTTAAATTAAACTAAATCTTTTCATGTTATAAGTTCGATTATTATGCTTGTAAATAAAAGTGAATAAAGAACTCAAGAAATATGGTTTTCTACGAAACAAAAAATGAAACGAACCGATGTAAATGTTACAAATCGTTATTGGAGAAACATATTTCTTTATAAACAAATTTGGTAATTTTATTTTCATTGAAAAGCACAATAGGAAACAATAATGAAAGTTTCATAAATACATTATTTTTTTCATAATTTATTCAATATATACTGTATTTGGAAAAATTATATTTAGTAAAAAAATTATTCATTTCGGTATCAATGGCATTTTACGTTAAATAATTTCATAAATTCAACTGAAATATGAACTAAATAATGAATTATTGATTGAATCAAACTTTAATTAAAGTCTTCAAAGGTTAAAACAAATGTTTCAGAACCCCTTTAAGGTGGAAGTCTAGAGTTCCGCGGAACACCATTTAGAGATCATACCAACTAGAAAGAGGACTTGAGGCTTGCTTATTTTATCTGGCGAAAAAAGGTGAGGGTATGCCTACAGATTATAATAAAAATATCAAATTACAGAAAACCTGTAAATTATTTCATTAATTTTGGTAATTGAAAAAAAAAATGCATATTAATAAAATTTTCTCTTTCCTGTATTCCACAATTTTTAATTTTCCTTATTTTTCATTCTTCAGGTCCAAAGAGCGCTTTCAAGCACATATTGTGCTCATCAACCGCTTATGAAAAATCATCCCACTATGAAAAACCAAACAGACCAATTGAAATAAAATAAATAAATAAATATTCAGGGTGAAGAGTAATTATATTATAAAAACTATACTATTTGTTGCTTACACTAAAATTATGCGAAATTACAAAGCATATGTTATATGTTCATACAATAACGAAACTGAGGAAAAAGATAATTATTAAGATTATTTTCTGAATTTCACCTAAATTATATATATATGGAAATATAAATTTCTTAGAACAATCCATGAGAGTGTGGGAGAAATGACTACCCATATTGAGCGAAGGATCAATATGGGTGGTCATTTCTCAGGAAAACATGCTTCTTTATATTCAGACCCATGGGACACCCCTATGAGGTGAAAGCTAACTCTATTCACATTAGAGTTCAAAAGGGCTTATGTTGTTTCCTGTAATGCCATCACCCCTCAACAGATTCAATTCACACAACTCTTTCAATCAATTGCTGTAATCATTAACACAATAACAAAGCTATTAAAAATTGTACTTTTACTGATGTAGAACTGTGAATGAGCAGTTTCCTTATCTGTCAGAGGGGAAATAAATTTTCTGTTTACAATTAAAGTTAAATTTTCCCAAAGGTAATGAAATTTGAGTTCACTTAAAAAAAAATATATCACGTTAAGTGTGCTCGCGTTAAAAGTATTATAGCCGTACACAATTTGACGAGGAATCAAAAATTAGTTCTCGTCAAAAGAAATTCACGTTATTCATGTGAGCGAGAATTATAATACAAAACGGATACGGCTGTATATATCTACACAAAATCTTGTTTCATCATTGTTATAGGAATCGGAACTAACAAATAATATTTCTTGAACTTCTTAAGGTGCTTCCGTTTAGGAATGTGACATTATTATAGAATGACCATAACAGTCAAACATTTAAAGCTTAAAAAAGCCCCATTGAGGAGGAACACGTGTTATGACAGGGAGACAAAAACATTCTTTAGAGCAACAGAAAGCAATTGTACTCTCTATATACATGATGAAGTTGCGCCCTCTTTTCAGTGATATTGAGACATCCTCACAGTAGAAGGTGCGGTCTACACTTTGTTCAAATTTTGCCATTGAGGAGATTTTCCATGCCAATAGACATGCCTTTTCACAATAGTAGCCTACATTAGAGGGATTAGAGGTGGTCTCTTGTTCAATGATCGAGAGATTTGGCTACCTATCGCCTTTGGCGTAATCCCCATCAATACTACCCATCAACGATACTCACTCTGGGAGGGATCAAGTAGATTAAATGCTTGGATTCACTGTCCTTAACATTGGATGGCAAAGAAGATGTGTTTAAAACATTCACTCATTGATTTGATCTGACTCGTTAATTTATCGTCATAACTCGTTGATCTGGGAACATTTTGCTTAATAAAATATTTAGAGTTAAAGTATCAATATAAATTGTTAAAGTGTATAACAATTTATATTGTTACTTTTAATTATATAACAAACACAACAGATGCACCCAAATTTCCTTGATATACTTCCCACCAACTATATTATTTTTCCCATGGTAATATAACCATTATGTTTAAATGTTTGGATTAACTGTATTTATCATGGAATGACAAACACAGTATGCCTCCATTAAGATTTGACTTTTTTGTTTTTTTGAGCCGGTAAGAACACCATTTCTCCCTATAAAATGCTAGTAGCTTATTTTGTAAACAAGTATAATTATCTATGTTTTACAATTTTTTAAAATTTTTTTATTTGTTGAATTAACAACGATACAAAAACTAGACTCTGATCTGGTAAATTGTTACATTCTTTTAAGAAAAATTCCAACTAAAGTAAAATTATGTAAAACAGTTTGGCAAATTACAATACAAATAAAATTTAAAGTATATAGTTGTAACATATTTTTAATGGGATTCTATCGAAATACACAAAACTAATAAAAATAAATGAATAAATAATAGAAAAAAATTTTAGTAAATTGCCTGGGTATCACCTATAATAAATTAGATTTTGCATATAAATAAATTAAAATAAGTGCTTAAATTTCATAAGTCTCTAAAGCAAAATTTAAAAAATTTTAGTGTGGTAAACTATGCATTGGAAAAAAGTAAAAAAAAAAATAACATAAAAACTGAAGTTTATTATTGAAAGTCGAAGAAATTAAGAATGAAATGTCATAGTGATAAAACAGTGTGATGTACACGTTGTCTTGATCCATATTTCTGGTTAAATTTGACAAATAATGATTAAATTTTTTTTAAATGTTTTTTTTAAAGTAGAAGCATTTGAGTGAAAAAAACTTCCTTGACTAACAAATCATCCAATTTGATTTGTTTATTATTATTTTTTTTTTAAAGAATTAATATCTTTTTTTTCAAAATTAGTTTAGAATTTTAAACAAACCTTCAAATTATTGTTTTCGGATAATTCATCATAAGTAATTAGTTTAAGTGTTTCTATAGCTTAATGTTAATGACTTATTTCATAAAACAAGTGTCATTATTGTTGGTCGATGTTAAAGGACATTGTATAACAAACATTAAACCCTAAGGAAACGGCATTAAGTTATTTACATGTAAGCCACATCCTATTAGTACTACGACTTACTTTTGACATTTTAGACATCACCAACTAATTTAACATAATTATAATTATCTTTTAATGGCAATAAATCAATTAAAACGCTTATATTTAATAGAAATTAGCTTATTGGAATGACTATAGCTTAATTCTAACAACAAAATCTGTATGTATCTTTATGGAAAGATATCTAAATTCAATTAAATATCATATAACGTTTAATACTGTTGTTGCAAAACCAGTAGTATCATTCAATAAAACAAAAAAAATCTAAAGGAAAAAATATCTGAAGGATTATGAGTGAAAATCGACGTTTTAATTTTAATATTAAGGTCCTCTTCATTATTATTTTTTTATATATATTTTTTTAGTAACATATACTCAAAGTAAGTATATAATTTTAAAACTGGTATTGAAGTGCCAAAATTTCTAATTTTTGTAATAAAAAAAAACTATTTTATAGAGCAGGGGCGGCCAACCTGCGACTCGCGAGCCACATGCGGCTCTTTGAAGGATTATTTGGGGCTCTCGATAAATGTATCCGAGTTCCCTTTTCATTTTTGTGCTATTATATTTAAAAAAAAACTATTATCGCTCCGTATGTGTTTCAAAGTGTCTTTTAAATTACTGAGAACAAATATGAAAAACTAAGTGCAGCGTTGTTCAATTCAAGGTGAGTTTTCCATTTCCAATATAATTATGACACGAAAAGCATCTGGAGAATTAGAATTAATAGAGATGCAAGAAGATCAAGCTCTACAATTAAAATATAAGTCGACGTCGATTACTGAATTTTGGAAATTTGTACCAGAATCGAAGTATCCCGAATTGTCGAATTATTTCAATGTTCGGAACAACGTTGCTGTTATTGCTAATCTCGGAATCGTCTAGCAGGGCTAGACGATTGTACAACGTACTTATGTGAATCATTTTATTCCACTTTAAAGTTCGCGACATCAAAACTCCGATCAGTATTAACTTCTCGAGGAATAACTAAAAAGTGCTGTCACCATTTATTCACCAAATTTTAAAGAATGATCAAGAGAAGTAAAGTAGATGTGTTCAATTTTTAATATTTAAATTCAATACGCATATTTTGTACTTTTACTCATATGTTTTCCATAAATATAATTTATCTAAAAAAACTTTTTTTTAATACCTTTTTTGCATACCTTTTAAATACGCATTTACTTGCGGCTAGCGAAAAATTTCAAATTTTGAAAAATGGCTCGACTATCAAGGAGCTTGGCCACCCCTGTTATAGAGGGCTAAAAAAATAGAATTAACTGACTCTCTCTTCACCGATATAATTATCGGTGAAGAGCCGAAAATTGAAACTCTGAAATGCATATTCAGCGTTTTTAGAAGAATCACGTTTCACAGGAAAGGTGTAAAAAATACCAAATTCAAAAAAGAGGAAAAATCGACGTTAATTTTTGTCAACAAAAAAAAAAAAAAAAATCACACGAGAGAGGATTTTGAAACCTAAATTATGGTTCAAGAGAGAGGTACAAATTCTTTGAAAAGGGTAGTTCCAGAGTAGGCCAAAATTTCGGGCAACCCTAACTTGATGCATATATATATGTATATAAAGTTCCCTTTTGTAAGGGTGGGCAGCACAATCTGAATTGCAACAATCTGCGTTTAAGCTTAGCTCCAAGCCTTTACAAAAGGGCGGTTAACAGAAAAGATGGCGGCTCCGATTGATTTGTAGAAGCCACGCGAGTTTTAAAATAACCGCAGGAGTCACCCATAACTGCTAAGTAACTCCTACCTTCAGGTGGTCGAGGACCACCAATGGATTGATATATTTTAAGAGCCTATTACTATGTCATCGATCTCACAAAATCTTGGGGAATTTTTCTTTATTCTGTTGTAAACATATTAATGATATTCAAAGCTTGGTGTACAAAAAGAGTTTCATTGAATAATAATTTTGAGGTTTTCACTGAATAATGTTACTTGTTGATAAGATATGTATTGGAATACTAAGGTTTCTATTTGGTATTCAATATTACTCATCCATTGTTGTCACATAATGTTTCTTTTTTGTTGTTTAACATGATTCTTTTAAAAAATAAAATATGACCTAAAAGCATGAAACAATCAACTAAACAAGATACTTATTGGTAACGGACCTGGGTTGGATCTGGTAACGGAATGCTTCTTATTATTTTTACTGCATTTTAAAGTTAAAAATAGATGCTTTGCTTTATTTTATCTCAGAAATTTAAAGCCTCGAAAGAGAGAAGAAATAAAGATTATTAATGTGAAAGAAGAAATAGTTTATTTTCATAAATTATCCCGGTTTTTTCCGCCCTTCTTAAAAGATTTTGAATAATTATAATTTTAAGGATATTAAGAAAAAAACGAAATTTAAAGTGAAAAAAGGTATGAAAGTTATTAACGTAAAAATATGTTTGTAGTTTAAAGTGGCTTTTCAATTTTAGGGCTGGGAATTTTTTTTTCAATAGATTGTTGAAAAATATTTATGTGACGATTGCAAAATGTTTGGTACTTATGATTTTACAATATTGGTTCGATATAATAATATTCAAATTTTCTGAAATCTTAACTGCGTTTAAGGTAGTGAAGAGAGTTTGCGCACAATCAACAAAACAATTTTAAGAAAATAGTAAATAATAATTTTTCACTAAATTAATCATGTTGACTGCATTTATTTTTTGTGTATTTCCGTTATTATTTGTTATTAATATTTTTACTTTAAACAAAAGCGTAAAGAAACTAAGAAAACTAACTTACGGGATTGAAGAGATTGAGCTCATAGGTAAGAAGGATTGCTATTAGTAATACCTACAATTAAGTCTTTTTCAATGATAATTGCCCATAAATGAAATCATAAGCTTTTCGTCAATAGGTATAATACATATTTTCAAAATAAATTATTAAAAAACTGAAAATAAAAGAATTTTAATCCTAGCAAAAACTTTAAAGATTTTTGATTAAAGAAAAACTAATTGCTGCTCAAATGGACTGGCAAAGACTTAGTAAACTTTCTTTTTGGCTGTTTTCCTGGCGAAAGAATCCCCTAAATAACCTTTTATTACTGTTTGAAAGAAACGCTGTTAATCATTGCATAATTTTAAAATATTTTCATTGACAGTAAATGCTTTAACAATCAACAATATACTCACGAGCATAGTATATTGTATCCACCTTTAAAGTTTAGAGAAAATTGAGTTCAAATAGAGTAAATAAACAAAAACTAATTATTGGTAAGATAATTTGTGTAATTTTGACATAATATCTTTGAAAGCATTTTTTCAGAGTTCATAATTTACCCTAGAAATTCACTTTTTCTGGAAAAGTGAAAGAGAATTTACCATAATCGATTTTCCACTCTCAATTCATTGATATTTAATTACATTAATACAATGTTACTAATTTAAAATAATTAGTAAGAATTTTAAAATAAAACAAAAATGAGATATTAACACTATATCAAGTTCACCTAAAAGAAATCTTTTGACATAATTATCAAATAATTGCGAGCACTGTCGAGATTTAAAATTAATTGTCTGTTAAATATAGATAATATGAGTAATATATTTGTTGATACTGTAACGTTTTGAACTAAAAAGCAACATGGTGGAAAGTAAGCGAATATCAAAGTTATGCAGATGCTCCAGAAGTTCTTGTTAAAACTGAAACCAGGATTTTCTGATGTGATTATAATCGATATTGCAACGTAAAGTAGTCCGGAATTCCGATTTTGCGTTTTTCGCCGGAATAGCGTTAAAAAACGCCCGAAGCGGCAAGACGTTATGTCCGGTTTTCAAATATTGACTCTTACGTGATGACTATCAGAAAAAATTTTTAATCTTGCTTTTTGTTGTTTGATACAATTTCAACGATGTCCCTCTTACTTAATGTTATTTACACATTTGATTTTTGGTTTAGTTTGCAAATAAATATTGTTTCAGAGTTTTGATGCTTTGAAACTCTTAATCAGTTGTGAATAAATCCTCCGATGTTTTTTACTCATTTTCATCACTATCATCTCGGGCATTAAATCAGACATTGAAGGAATTGGAAAGTAATGGGAATATGAGTTACAGTCGATATACTTGTACTTCGAAAGATTTTCAGCTACGCAGTTTTATTCTGAAGGGCTAATGTTCTCGTTCGATACCGAAAAGACTGTTTTACTAAACCCATGTATTTCAGTCTACCTTATCTAAAGCTGTGAAAATGTCCGGAGCATTTATTTTTGCTTTAAAAGCCTCTTGCAAGTCACTAGAATCAAGAAAAGGAAAAATTAGCTAACCAGTTCAGTGGAACGTTCTGTAAATAATTGGATTATTCCAAGATTTAAAATTCAAAGTTAACTATAAAAAAAAACACTCGCAAATTTTACAATTTAAGTTTTCATACTTCCTTCAACCACCTTTCCTGTGTTTTGCCCATCCCACCACCTTTCTGATATTGACTCAGGGGTAAAAACCCTCTCCCAGACGAAAGGAAAATGAGATAGAATAAAAAGAATGTCAGAACAACTTCAAACAGCTAATAAACAAGTCACTTAAGAAAAAGGAAAGAAAATGTAAGAAAAGTTTGTGCGAATGATTTTGATCTGTTAGAAAAACATATGAAGCGGGATTTTCCTAAAAAGGATAACGTGAAATTCGGGAAAATTTTACATTATTGGTATAGGCTGTTCTCAACGGACCAACAGAAATGATGTAGGAAGTAAGATAACGTACGTAAAACCAGGGTTTCACTATTTACACGCAAAATCGTTTAAATTTAGACACTTATAGGGTGTTAATAGATACCTCAATCAATTTAACAGCTATTGTATAAAAAGAAACTCAGAATAGAAATAATTACACTCGGGAAAAATTTAAAGTTAAAATTTGAAAATTGCCTTTTAACACCGCTTAGTATTTTGTATTTTACTAGTTATTATATATAATTATCTACATTTATTTGCAGAAGGGTCTGGTATTCTAGTTGGCCTTTCATTACCGTGCAGTTTTTAAATTCATCTCTAAAAAATATTTTCAATATCTTTTTAAAGTTACACGCAAAAACATCCAAAAACTGAAAGAATTTAAATTTATGGAGGGGGGGGGGAGAATTCGACACTCCTCTATACTACACGAAGAGGGGAACATTAAAATATCCTATTACTAGGATTTTTTTTTTTTTTTTTATATAGCACAAATAGCGAAGAACATTTTTCTTTTTAAAATTGTTATATCTGCAATATATCGTTAAATTCAGGGAGGGTTTAATTGTAATGCTAACTAAATCTCGACCGTGATCTCAACAGTCAAAGGACGAAGACGGAGTGTGAAAATTCTAACCGTGCTTCAATCAACTTAATTTATTTTCACAAACAAATTAATATTAAATATTTAATTTACTCTAAACCATGCTTCGAAATACATAAAACACTTTTTTTTGTAAGGAGAGGTTGTTTATATAACTTTAATGGATTATTCGGACAAAATTATGCCAACACAATCCTACAATTAATATTTTTTAAAGTCACCCCTAGCCACGTGTGACGATATTTCCGAACATAAAATTTTAATTCTGATGATGTGCCTAAACTCCCCTGTCGCATTTGACCTCTTTTATATATAACGTCTTTAAATTTTAACAAAAAATAGATTAAAAATGTCCTTTAAAAAATCGGTAGGCTTAGGAGCAAAACTAATTTCGGGAAAACCCACATCCGAACTAGGCAAGATTAATTATTTAATCAAGAGTGGACAATTTATCTTTAAATAATGCATTAGAAATTGTCATTCTTATGAAAAAGAATTTCTTAAATATATTCTAAAAGTTTTGATTCAAATTTGTGAGAAAAAGAAACAAGTTTGATGTATTTGTAAAATCATTTCTTCAAACAGTCTCTGCAATTCGAATAATCATTCATGTAACTGTCTGTGTACAGTGAAGTGCAAAAACCTGAACTTATATGGTCAGTACAAATTCATAACTTTTTTCAGCTTTTCACTTTTTATACGTATTACTTTAAAATAGTACATAAATCATTTAAAAAAAATGCATATAAAAATTACACTCATTGAGAGTCAAATATAATTTATTTTACTTTTCATTGTAATCAAAATAAAATAACAATATATCGGACAGAGACTTTTGCATTGGAAATCGTCACTTGTATGTACAAGAGTTTACGAAGCATATTCAGAGAGCTTAAAAAGAAATAAAAACATTTCAAAAAGTTTTACACATAACTTTTGAGATAATCCATTTGTAAAATGATTTTACTTAAAAAGAATCAATATAAAATGCGACTCTCCACTTCAACTGCCTCTAAAAAGGTACTCGAATCAAATATACTTATCGTTCATTTTTTGATTGAATGTTCTGTATAAAAGGATGAAAAATTCCCCCTCTTTAGTCTTTTTCGAGCCGCGTGTTTCCGGGTATAATTAATCCACTCTGCCACAATGGAGTAAGAGGGGGGTCGTTATATAACACTAATGGGGTAATATGGGAGGTGAGTGTGTTGCGAAACTTGTCGCCTGATTTCCCTGTCACCCCAACTGGTTACTTACTCATCACGAAAACAGCTAATAATGGTTCCCTGGGAAGGGATCCGCTGCTTAGGTACTTGAGAAAAGGGAATCTCAAGGGATGGATCACAAATTGATCCGTTCTCTTCTCAGAACAACCATAATATCGACTGTAATAAAGTGTTCATTTTAACAGTGTTTTCGTTCAAATGGAATCATAAAATAGTGTATTCAAGATTAAGAAACTTTCTTGAAGTCGTGTGGAGATTGCAAGGTTTACTTTTAATAGCGAAAAAATAAGATATCTTGTGGCGATTTTTTATTTAAAAAAATTCATATTTATTAGATAAATTAAATTTTGTTTACATGTGCTCATATTATGGTTTCAGCAAATTTGTACGATATTATTCAATACTCTACAGAATTTTTATCAGTCAGTCTAATTTTAAAGTCAGTTCTGTATTTCTTTCTTTCTTTTTTCATTCTTGTTCCTTTTGTTAACATTTTCCACCATGAAATTTACAATAAAACTCTACCGATAGAAACTTTGGAGGATGTTGATTCACTCAAGCAAATGTATTAAGTTTAAGACAATTTGCTAATTTGCCTGTATATGGTGCTAAATAGGGTGCCAAGTTGAACCATATTATAGTGCAAATCAAGTCATCTGAAATTTGATAACGTGTAACAATATTTAAGCATCATCATTGGAAACAATGTAATACTTTATTAAGTTTGCAGCAAATTTGCAAAATATATTGTTCAACTTTGGGCTGATTTTTTTTTTTTTTTTTTAAAGATTATGTACAAAAAAAATCCACGAATTCTCATTAAATTTTGTAATTATAGGACACCAATAAAAACTGCTATTGGAGATCATTATTATTTAAATTTGTTAAAAATTCAATTAAGCAATAAAAATGGTGAGGAATTAGAATTTCGGTTTTCCTAACATGGCAAACGCTAAAATCGTTTCCATTATTTTAATATTTTCCGAAATGAACTACATAAAAATTTTACATGCTGTAAATTATTTAAAATCAACCAGTAAAATATTACAAGGCTCGTGAATAAAATTATTGGACCGTAACACAGAAGACCCAATTGTGGGCCCCCACTGATCAGAACTGGGAACCAAACACGGTAAATAGGACATTATTCACAAAAATATTTTTAATCATTCACAAAAATTCAAAATTATTTGAAAAAATTTTCTGAAATTTATGTTCTAGGTCCGATCATACCAAATTATAAGTCAGATAAGCATTCGCGATATTCTAATATTAGATCGGAATTTAATATCTGTTCACCGAGTAAACGCCTATTTTAATTTTGTAACAGTCGTTGAACAGCCGACCCAATTTTGGGTTTATGATTACCAATGTTGAACTCCGTAGCCTTGTAATTCTGAAAACGATCCAGAAGACAAGGGAACTTCTGGATTAAGTATTGAGAGAACTTTGCCTTCGTGGAGGACTTTTTGATGAAACTAACCCGCATTTGCGTTACATGGAGAGGAAAACCGCGAATACCCACACAGTCCTACTTTATATGATTACTTCGTAAAATATTTTTTCAAGGCTAAGTCTAGTCTGCTAAATTTGTAGCCGGTCAGGTCGCCTAGCAGTCAGCGTGCCGGACTGCGAAGCCAATGGAAGCGGGTTCGAATCTGCTCAGGGCAAAGGTGCGTCTTTCTGTGTGTTGTCTTCTGTTGTGTGAATGTGGCCTCCGTGACTTAGGTTCACAGGCACTCACCGAGAAACGTTAAATGAGCAACACTTATGACATTTTCTGAGGCGAAGAACGAGAAGTTCAGGTCCTGCAGTTATTAATCAGTATTTAAGTTATGAATATGCAATAGTTAAATTCTAGAAATGTATAATATTTCAAACAAATAACTTCATTTTACTCCTAATTCGTGCTGTTATTTTATGGTACGGTAAAATTGTGTTAAAAAAGTTAAGTGTGGAAGTTGTAATTTAACAGGTATTGCCTGCCATCTTCCCATAAATTTACTGAGGAATATTAGCTAAAAATCGTGATTACAAGTTTTTGTATGATGAAAACTATTTTTCATACACTTCTGCTAGAAAAATGCTCAAAATGTTTTTCAATATATTTGTAATAACTTATGCGAGATTCAATTAAAACTTAGAGGTTGAGCATTTTTTGAATATGCCCGCTCTTATTAGTTATAACTTTAAGCAGATACACAAATATCTTTTTAAAAAATGGATATAAGAACTGTGCTTGTTGAAAGAAGGCTTTTTTTTTATTTCAGTCTAATTAAACTAACAATATATTGGCCGAAGACTATTGTATTCTCCTAAACAGCTTTTCTGAGTATATATCAATCGTGAAGGCCACCCTATTCTCCTGATCTCAACACGTGAGACTCAGTTTTGTCGATTAATATTTAAGACAAGTTTACGCATCTAACCGAAAAGTTAACACAGAGCTCAAAACTGCCATTTAGGCTTTTATCAAGCATTATTATTAATGCAAGTATTAGTAATGTGTCGATGTTTTAGTGACTCCCTATATTTTGGGAGTCAGAAATCTAAATTCCTCGAAAAAATCCTAACTACAATTCAATGAAATACAAATTCAAAGCTTTTGCATATTGAGCATTAGAAAATTATGAGAAATAATAAAAAATTCTCTTAAAATATTTCGGGGGAAATTTAAGTTTGTTTTAAACTTACAATTATTATTCAATTTATTAAAACAAACAATTTATAATTCTCAACACAATGAATAAAGGTGACATGCATGTAAAACTTGACAATTTAAATGGAAAAAAAAATACTCCTCCTAGTCACTAAAATCTAGCCTACGATCCCACTGTTTTATTTTTAATCAAGAGAGCAAGAGAGAGTTTTACATTTTGAGCAATAGAAAATTAATGAGAAATAATAGAAAATTCTCTTGACATAGAACATTTAAGTTTGTTTTAAACTTACAATTCAAATTCAATTTATTAAAACAAACACTTTATAATACTCAAAGTAATTACAAAGGTGACATAAATGTGAAACTGGACAAAATATATGGAAAAAAGAAAAACAGGCCAACTGGACTCGAAAGCTCCAGTAGCTCAGCAGAAAAAAAAAACTAAATAAGATAAAAAAAAACAAGAATCGACGATGTATAATATTAAAAACATGAATGAGACAAAATTTCATTAATTAATTAATGCCTTGCTAATTTTCAAGTATAGTAAATATTGATTTAAGCTAAAATCCATGAATCAAAAATTTAAGAAACAAAATTAAAATGAAGAAAAGAATACAAAAATTAAGAAAAAGACACAATTCGAAAGTAATTTATTTACACTGTAAGAACCGCAACGTCGTTTCAATTTGCTGCAACCTCAATATGGCGCTAAACTGAATTATATAATCATACTTCTTAAAATTGATGACACGATACAATAGATCAGCTTGAAAACAAACATGTTATGAACCTTCATAAGGTTATAAACCATATGAAGGTTGCAGAAAATTTGCACTCAATTATGGTTCAAAGTTGAGATCAGTTTCTGAAAATGATATTGCGTCAAAAATTCTGAAATCAATGAGTTCGAAAACAAGACCTGCTTCGGTAAACATTACAATAAAACTTCTAAATAAGATTTTCAAAAGTCAAAACCAAGCAGTTTCGTAAGTTATTTAGTCATTTTAAAACAAATTTTAAGGTAGAAAGAAGCTGTTGTGAAAGAGCACCCATAATTGTCAAAAATTATTCTATTATTTGCAATGTGAGGTTCCCTAAATCCTTATCGGATTAATCAAAAGGGAACATTCACCCAAGTTTATGCATTTAGGTGATGGTCCCTTTATTTCCTACTTTAAAGAGGTTTAAGTATTTAGATGCGAGGTCTAATATTTTGACGAGAAAAAAAAAAGAGAACGTTTTTATCGAGAGTAGCTCGATTCATGCCCATGCCTACTTAACCTGGAACCCACCAATCGAAAACTAGGCACAGAAAGCTAATATTTCGTCCAACTCTATCACAATAAGTATCAAGTGTTCATCTCTCTATATATACATACATGAAGAGACATGAATCTAAAAGTAAGTCTATTTTGCATTCAAGTACCGGACTGCCTGTTGTGATGGGATCGCCATCTGTGCATAGACAGTGGCTTATTTTCGAACTTTTGCGTAATAGAGAGTAGGTTTCCTGTATTTTGGATGGTTCTCAGGAAAAAAACAGTTTTACACGCTCGTTATCAAAGAATATATACAAAGGTATTAAAAGAAATCTGATTTACAGCATTAGATAAACTGTTTAAAATAAGATTCCAAATGCCCTTTTTTTTTTTTTTTTTTCAGATTTATTACTTTCTATTTTCCTCAACTTTCTACTTAAACTCTTCATTAAAAATTTTTATCCATATATTATGACAAATTAAGTTTTAACTTTTTACGAGCAATAGTTGAGAAATAAAAAAATAATATTTGTTAAAAGTTCACGAGAACTCAAGTTTTATATTTAGGATCATTAAAAGTTTTATATTTAGGATCATTATAAATTTTATATTTAGATCATTATAGAAACTGTCTGAATGACAGAAATTTTTAATTTCTCGCCATTTAAAATTACGAATTTTAAAATTATGTAAAAATTAATATACCTTGCAATTTAATTTTTTCTAAATCTTAATAAAATAATATATAAAATTATTTAGCGGTGAATTTTAAAACAAATGTAATAGTTGTATTCAAAAAAATTTCAATGCGTTCAAAAGGTTTCGGAGATGGTGAACATCAAATTAACATTATGGGGTTCAGCTGCTTTCTAGTCAAGATTATTGAGACCATATTTTACTGATTGCTGCTATTCCCCTTTATGTAAAGGGTCTCAAATCCTTCAACAACAACAACAAAAAGACGTTTTTTCTGAGAAAATACGTTTTTGTGTCAGATATTGTAACTTAAAATAATAGTACCTGAAAATTAGAGGAATCATTTGATCCTGATCATTTTTCCATCTGTGTTTATCATAAACATTTCGCTGTCTCTTTCCCCATTCATATTAATTCTAACCACCCTAATTGTCAGAAAGTTTCTGAATTTCATACTTTCATTTTCCATGCACTTTTTCTTTAAACTCCGAACTTAATGTCGTCCGCTCATTTGCTGCTAACCGTGGATGTAAACCATCTACAGTTAATTCAGCTCTTGCTTAACTCACTGGACCCAAACGCCCCTCTTCCTCTAATACTTTTTTTACCGTTTTTTTTTTTTTTCTTTTTCCTTCACCCGTTTGTTATAAAATTGCTAAGATTCACTCCCGTTTTGGTTTTAAAGTTATATATAGGCCAGTTAACAAAATTAAATTTAAGTCTCTTAAAGATCCTATCTGTTTTGATAATCGCTGGACAAATGTGGTAAATCCACATTCCTTGTAAGTGTGACCTTGGCTTCATCGGACTAACATGACGTGCTTTAAAATTTAGACTAAAATTACATGATAGATATGACAGTTATCAAGAAATCGAGAAATCATCAATTACTGCACATTGTTGCAATCTAGAGTATAAATCAATTTCGACAATGCCAAAATTATTTCACCTCAGTCACATCACCTCATTTTGATTCTTCTTTTATTCATATAAATATTAATTACCTTGCTAATAACATTAGCTTCTCGCCTGCTCTCCATAGCACGTGGAATTGCATTTTACTCTGAGATGCCCCTCTCGGCCTCTGAGGGTTTATTGTTTTTTTTTTTCCTTCTTCTCTCGGCTACTGTGGTATTTTTATTTTGTTTCTCACCTTTATTTTTCCAATTTCCGTTGGCAACTCAACGTTTACTATTTCAAATGATTTTTGTTTCTTTTCATTCACGCCTGGCAAGTCCTGATTTTTGAGCACTTGAAACATGTTGACTGTTATTTTCACTTCGTGTATTTTTGAAGGAACGAAGTTTTAATCATGTCATCAATTTTATTACTTGTTTTCACTTACCCCTTTGCTTACTTTAGATCAAAAATCTAAAAATACACGTAAATTTATTGTAAGGTCATATTACGACTTTAATCTGTCATTAAATTTATATGTTAATAAACAAAAGTAATTTTTTGCTGATTTTTTCGCATTACAATTTAATGATTTTTTTTCATTGTGGTATTATATGGACTCTTTTTCTGGTTCTTTTTTGTCCCGTGATTCGCTTAACTGCGCTGCAACTTGTTTAAGTCAAAATATGGATTTTCCACTTAGTTTCGATGATTTTTCAATGACCATCACATAGTTTTTTGTTGTCCAATCAGGGGACATATTCAACACCTAAGCAACAAATGTATCTGCTTGTTTTTAGGCACAGAGTTCTTAATTTGACTAAAAATCTATCTTGCAACCTCCTACTCTCAGATAACAAAATATAAAACCGCTCGTACAACTGCGCTATTTTTAATATTAAAAAGATGAAGTACTATTTTTTATCTACAAAAATAGCTTGTATATATGTTTTTAAACGTATAAATAAATTATTTTTATCTTAAAAAACAGATATGCGTAAACTAGCCAAAAGAAAAATAATTTGACTTGTAATTAAATTTTCAAGTAAATAAGCTATAAGAATACAAATAACTTTATCTAAAAATTTTTCCTTGAATTGCAAACAGTATTTTTTAGTTTTCTAAAGCTTTTATAAGATAGAGTCGAAAATAAATCAGTCGGTGAGAAGATCTTTATTTGCCTTGCAACAAAAATTGGAAATATTGTCCCTGATACGCGGACTTCGAAAATATTGAATTTAGGAGTTGCCTTTCAACTTTTTTTTTAAAGAAATATTCTATTTCATTTTATTATTTTTCTATTTTATTCTGTTAGTTTCTCTTCTCATTTTTTCAGTTTCTCTGAAAAATATATACTAAATCGTGAGCTACTCTAAATCAATAAAATAAGTTTTGACTCTGGAGGAAATAAATAACAATAAAATTCAGTCTCGAATACAATTTTCTATAAATATTATTTTATTTTTGGACTCGCATATTATTAGCATTAAAAACAACTCTACTTATATATATTTAACTGCTTCAGTTAAATATAATATTTAACTGCTTCAGTTAAATTAGCGTTGTTGCTTATTAAATAATGCGTCTGTTTTTTTTTCTTTTTTTTTCTTTTTTTTATTTCGCCAGTGGTATTATAGTAACATAAAATAACGAAAGAAAATGTGGAGTATCAAATTGATGCTATCTTGACAAACTACCGATATTATCGTATCAATACAGAAATACAGTAAAATGTTGATGTTGCAATTTAAAAGAGGAAAAAACGTTATTGAAACCAAACTATTGAATCATCATTGTCAGATCTTTTCTCGTTAATGATTTACTAAGTTCTCATAAAATTGTTCCTAGCAATTCGTTTAAATATTTATCCCTTAATGTGTATATTTTTTTATTCCTTTTTCTATGAAGATTTTAAAAAGATATAAAGAGTAGATAGGGAAGTTATTACGAAACACTCTGTATAAATTGAGTTTGGAAAAAGCTCTATAGTTCTGTGTCCATAATATCGGTTTTGGCTCAATGTTTCTTTATATAGATTTTAGCTCATATCACCCCAACTGATTGCGCGAATTTAAATTGATCGAGGGGTCTTTATAGTGTTACGCTCAACTTCAAAAATCATTTCAAATGTGTTCTTAATATCCAATGTCTTTTTTCTTTTTTTTGGAGTAGATCAGTTTTATTATAGTATCACTTATGTTAAAACTGAAAAAAAGAAGCATATTCTAAGAATAATTTTTAAAATAATCTCTTAATTTTTTTCGATTCATTAAACTACTTTTTCTTTTGTGAGTGTGTATTTTGTCTTTGCCTTTGAATAACTTTGCTTCAATTAATACTTCTTCTAATACTAATTATTCATACTTCAATATGAGCATTCATAATTTTATTACAAGTCTTTAAGAAATTTAAAATTTAAGAATGGTGTACTTAAGAAGATAGCTAGGTAGGTAGTTTATCTACATCGCATTAGAGCTATTGGCGACGAATATATTATATAGAACAATGGGCTATTGGCGACGGTCTGGGAAACATCCCTGAGTATGATCCGAAGACATGGCATCGCACTTTTAATCCTCTGCAGATGGGATGGCTGCCCTGCTTTGGTAGCCCGATGACCTGCGTGTGAAGCCGAGCTTTTTACGGTAGAACTGTTTAACGAGGACCGATACCGTGCATCCTCGGTCCCTACGCAGACTGATTAAAATTGTCCCCCACCCGCTTACTGACCGCAGCCAGTGATGCTTGACTTCGGTGTTCTACTAGGAACCGTGTCTTTACGACCAGTTCACTGTTGAGCGTGTATTTAAAAATGTGAATGTAAAATGTTGTAATATTACAATAATGAGCGACACTAATACCCGTTGACAAAAGAAATTAACTGATGAATAATTTCAAAACTAAGCTCTTATTTACGAATTTATATGAAACTCATTTTGAATGTAAGAAACCCTGAAGTACGTTACAGAGCTATCACATCGATTGATGCATTTCAATAATCCTCTTTTACACAGGTTTCAGCATTTAGATTTAAATACGTTTTCTGTTATAAGATCCTCACTATAGAACCTATTTATATGCAGTAGTGTAAAATACAAAACAGATCAAATGAATTGCAATAGTTCTAATATAAATTTTAAAAAACTATAAGGAATATATTTAATATATTCACACAACATAGACTACAAACTATTTGTAGAAAGAAAAGGTTTTGATACAAAAACACGCGTAAAGCAGATTGCTTTTTTAAGATTTTGACAGAAATATAAACATATTTACAATGTAACAGAAAAATCATTTAATTATGTAATGCTTGAGCGACGAAAGGTAGAAATTTGTACCATTTTAATATCTGATCAGTTATAAATTGCATTGTTTTTATTCAAATCAGTTAAAAATTTACGATTATTATTTATTTGTTATTCAACATAGTCAGTCAACAGTCTTCCATAGTTTTTTATTCAAGTTTCGTTTCTTTAACAACATCGATCGATTAAATGTTGTATCGATTTTTAAAAAGATTTATTCTGACGATTATTAATGAATCGTTACGTAGTTATGCAACTAAAGTGTAGCACAATCTTACATACAAAATTCCATATTTCATTTTCAGTTAAATGCAATATTTGAACTTAATATATTTTATCTATATTGTACTCATTTACAATTATCGACTTACGAATTTCAATTATTTAAATTATATCTGTAAGTACTTTTAATGATAAAACACATGAATTTTTTCTTTAAAAAAAGTCACTATCTAAATTCTAGTGGCTAAAAATAATCCGTACATTTGAAAGTTGTATATTATTTGAGTTAATATTACCGTGCAATTTTTACTGGTTAAGGAAAAAAAGAAATTTTGTTAATCGAAGTTTTACCTGAACCGTATTAGTTTTCATTCTTTACTCGGTTTTTCTTTCGCATGGCAGCAAACTCTCAAAGAGATATAGGAAACTAGAATAAAAATAAAAAATAAAAATCCTGAGATTTTTCCATAGATTTTTGATAGTTGTCGTTAGCAGATCATATTTTATGATCTTTATAAAGATCATTGAATTATTTAGGATATTTTAGGATCTTTATATACTTTAAAAGGATTTAGAAGTAATGCCGTTTGAGTGAGTAATTTAAATTAAAGTTCATATGAAAAAAGAAAAAACTTTTTTTAATTTTTTTTCCTGAGTAACAAATATTTCTTACTGGAGTTTATCTAGCGAAATCCATTTTTTGTTTTGTTTTTTACCTTAATTGGAAAGAAATTTTGAAACAGAAATTGCTTTCACTTTCAGTGAATATAATAACAGGAGAAGCTCATCGAGTAGCAAAATTTCGTAAGCGAAATCCATTATTTTTTTTTTTTTACCTTAATCGGAAATAAATTTTGAAACAGAAATTTCTTTCACTTTTAGTGAATATAATAACAAGAGAAATACAAACAAAACATAAGAAATCAGTTACTGTGAAGAATGTAACAAAAACTAACAATAATTAACAAAAGTAAAAAAATCAAGATGTGATATTTCCTCTAAATAACTTCCTTGAATAGGAGGACGCGCCGTGATTATAAAAAAAATTACATTCAAATGAGATTCGTAGAATCAATCACATAGGATAAAAATCACAATCAATCACAAAGGATAAAAATATGGGAGCAAGCCTGGAATCGACCTTTATATTGTCGTAAAATAACTCCAATAGTAGATGGATTCTTGACTAGAATCGCCCTGATATCGAGTTAATCGTAAATATTTTTCTCCGTTTTCTTCTCCTTGTAACACAAATCAGATAATGTGACCTCACCGTAGTTTCACTAAAAAAGTTTCTTAAGAAGAATTTTTCCTACTGCTTGACTCAAGCGTCCCCTTGTCTTTTGGGTTGGGAACAAAATTACAAGGTTATGGATTAGAAAATTGAAAGTCACAATCAGAAATGGATTAGCTGTTCAACGTCAGTGATGAAATAAAATAATGTCGATACAAAGTAACAAGTACAAATAAATAAGTTTGTAATTATATTGTTTACGCATAATTTTAAACTCGAAAAAAACTCTATTTCTATTATTTTTATTTAAGTACTTAAATTATTTTCACCAATTGTTGCTACACAAAAAGAATTCACCATTTGGCATCGTGGCTCTATTTTTATTACCTTAATACATACATCCCTAATAACCTCAATGGCTAACCTCAATGGCTCATTCAAATAATCAACATTTGTTTTTCATTAAGTATAAGCTGTTTAGTAAATACTCCTGCAGTTATTCAGACACTATTCCGTTCATACACTTAAAATTATTGAACTCTTAAGTGAACCAAATTGAGAATTTATCAATATTCAATAATAGAATTTACAGCTTTCCTCAAAACTTATCTTAGTAAAAGCTTTCAAAAAAAAATTTTCTAAACCCAGCGATTTTCCCATCCCCCAATTGCAGCTGGTATAACGTTTTGATTTACTATACACAGGAAAAAATAATGCTAGTTCCTCATTTTAGCGGAATAAAAGAGGAGAACACAATGAAAAAAAACTTCATTATTAGCCGAAAGTAGATTAAATTCACAATTGAGGATATTCCAAGCGAAAAAACCGGGACACACGCGAAACCGTTTAGTCTGTTGCCACACGAGGTGTTTGGGGACTAGCTTTTGTTACTAGATGATTAAACAGGACCTCTGTATTCCTAGCAAATACCCCCTCGAAACCTTTGTGGAACTCCGAACTCAGTTCTTTTCCAAAGGTCGGATTTTCTACTTGTGCTACGGGTATCACTAAGTTTCCCCAACACAAAAGTACCTAGCCTATGTTTGCAAACAAGACATGTCTTTAATGACTGCTTCTCTAAAGAGACGAGGTGCTTTCTATAACCCTACTACAACAGCAAGGACCCCTGATCCCCTTTCTATAGTGCCAGGAAGTTATAAAAGCCAATAGAAAATGCAGGGGATAGTAAAGATTCAAACCCTGGATGGATTAAAGTGCTTCACGGAGATCATGAGAGGTTGATTGTTAAGCTACCAACTAGAATTTTCATATAGCCCTGAGGGAACATCTTTTTAAATAATAATAATAAAAAATCTTTATACGCTCTTTTTTCCTTCCGAGATTGTGGTCCATTGGATCCATTCTCATTCGCTCGATGGTTTTCAATTGCAAAACGATAGTCTATCGAAATGCAAGCTTTTGGAACATACCATCAGATCCTTAATCCAGCTTCAAAATGAAGATGCTTGAGGTACTTTAGTAAAATGACCGTATAGGCGGTATCTTTTAGGCATTCTCCAAATCGTTTTGACATGCTTCTTTTTTTAGATAGATATTTACCATGACTAAGCAAAGAATCGTTTTCAAAGTATCTTTGAGACACAGGAAGAGTAGTTTTTCCCATAAAAATTCCGTTTTTAAGTGTTATTCCCATATAAAAATTTAAATGGTATTTTATTTAATATTACATTATTGACAGAGAAACTTTTATTTTTGTTATAATTTATTGTAAAAAAAAATTAATTTTTTTTATAACTCTTTTTAATAATATCGAAAATTCAATGATATGATCATAGTTGAGAATTAATTACTTAGATAATTTCTCTCCAAACTAGGAGTGTATCTTTCTCTCTCTCTCATTATATATATATATATATATATATATATATATATATATATATATATATATATATATATATATATATATATATATATATTAATTAAAATTCTTCTTTCATTTCGTATATGACTGTAACGTAGATACTCTACAAGGTCTAAAATGGAAAATAGTTTATTTTGTTTATTGCGTAAAATTTCTATTGTAAGTATTGCAAATAAATCTATGAGTTCAGTTTTAACTCTTCATGAAAAAAAATAATAAATGTTAATACATAGCATTTTATAATTATTCAATTCAAATCATTCTCAGGAAATAATATTTCCTACGAAATCCTTTTTTTTCTGACGGATATACAGAAAAGCATATTTTTATCTATTTCAACATAAAATCAAAAATTCCAAAATTAGTTTTATTTAGGAAATTTAATTTTTATGAAAAAAATATATAATCTTACACTTAAATTTGGAAAAATTAACATCATAATTCTTTTTAATGTTTAAAACCTTTGTAATAGCGTCTATAGAGGAACAATATACAATCAAATTCCGTTATAACGGGAACATAGAGACTGCGATAATTTATTTAATAAATCAGGGTGACCGTTACCCCGGACACGTCAAAAATTATCAAATATGTGCAGAAATAAACTTGAAAATTTTCAAAATGGCTTATTTTTTTATTATTTACGCTGAAGGATAAAACTAAGTTTAGTTGGTGATTTGAATTTGTGTCTAACTATGGAAATTGTTCAACGTACTGCAGGGTGATGGCATTTTTGGTAAAAAAAAACAACAACAACGTATTTCTGGTTAGTAAAACCAAAATATATGGTATTTAAACCATTCATTTGGTAATTTTTCCGCTCTTGCGGTAACAGTTTACCGGAAATTCAGGTTTTGAAAATTATAGTTCTTATTATCATAAATTTAGTACAAAATACAAAACTGAAAAGTAAACTTAACCGAATAAATGGTTTTTATGCCATGCTCTAAAGTATCATGATAAAATTATCAAGTTTTACCACTTTTTCCAAATTTCATCCCATATTATAAAACCATGTATTGTTGTTAATTTCTTCAAAGTCATTACCAAAGCGCATCGGTAAAATAAACTGATCTTTATATTGTTCAAATAGAGTCAATTTTACAGTACAGTGTACCATATTTTGGTAGTTCATCTCTTTTATCAGAGCATGATCTATCAAAGAATTATGTGAATACAAGACTAAAAAATTAAAATCAGAAAGATGTATTCAGGGAGGTGTCTATAAGCAGGCATATAAGCAACAAGACATACAATCTAATAGCCACATTTTTTTATTCATCTTTTGTCTGACTATAATCCAATTGGTCAACTGCTTATGTGATTCATGGCATATGAAGAACCTCCTAGTCTTATTCTTTTTTGTTTATCTACTTGCAATTTTTGAACAATTTGAACTAAAAGTTCTTTGTTAAAAACTCCTTTGAATGAAAAAATAAGGTAGTCTGCAATAAATAATCGAAGTACACTATAAAGTATACAACTCTTTTATCATTTCCATGAAATGAACCGAAAATAATTTCGAAAATTTTAAAAAGATATATATAGTACTTCAAAATAGAACATCACTTCTAGCAGTGAAACGGACAAATCAAATTGTGATGCATCCCGAAAGAAAAATTCTACTATTAATTTACTAAATTTAAACTTTAAAATTCCCAATTTAGAGGACAAAAAATATTTTTAAATTTGTGAGAAAGTAATTCTTCGCCTGAATTTATAGGAACATATCAAGCAAAGCATACTAAAGAATGTTTGCTATATATGGTCTTCCACATCAGAGTCTTTTTAAAATACTTTCGCAGTATATATTTTACGCTCCACTTTAAATTTTTTTTTAAATGAAATAAGTAAAAATCCTATCGAAAAGTAACATGTCTAGCGAAATATTTCCAAAAAGAATAAATACTTATTGCTAGAAAATAACTCAATCTATATTATCAAATAAATAAATATCCAAGAAGATAAATTCCTTCTTCGTAATATTCTTCGGTGAGTAAAGGTATTATTGGAATGTGCTTAAACAAAGAAAACTCCCCCATCTAAATTATTATGTATACGAAATTCGGTCTTTTTCTTGGGATAATATAAATAGCGTGTCTAGTGGTGACTATGTCAATACATTATCTCGCAACACAATAATAATTTACTCTATAGCTGACGTAAAGAGATACTAGTAATTGGTAATTCTATTTGACCGCTTGCCATGATGGTAACCTTGTTATCGACACAAAAGTGGAAAAAAAGATTCAATTTTAAGAGAATTCGGCTCGAGTGGTTACAAAATGAGGGATTGTTGCGTTGGTAACAGGCTTATGTGAGCATCTACTCCAAGAATGCGAACCATGATTGGCCTGCGCGGATTGGAGGAGATCGTTCCCCTTTAACTCAATCAGAATTTTCAAAGCCTCTGTTGCTTGTTTAAATCCTATAAACTTTGCCGGTTTTATTACGAGACCCTTTTAAATAGTTTTCCGAGATTGTTTTAAAAGCTTGGTATTTCAGTTTGCGTGAAAATAAATAGTCCGGGTTTGATGGTGGTAATTAAAAAGAATACCTTCTGCATCTTTTGCTTAGAAGACTAAACCATCCTTCTCTTCGCCTTTCATTCGCTTCAAAGAAGCTTTTGAACAGTTTCCGATAATTGTTTTCTGAAGCATGGTTAGTTCAAAAAAGATAAACATAGAAAAGGATCAAAGCAGTTTAGTTTTGTTTTCTCTCAATCGTAAAAATTGACATTTAAATCCGCTTAATTTAAAATGAAAGCCGATTTCATTTGCGTTTTAGGAAGCTTTTGAAGTGTAAATATTTTTACAGATTTTAAATAACTTGCTAAGTTGATTACAACGAAAGTTATTGGGCCTAAGAATGAGATTGAATTTTATTTCTATTGTTGAATTTTATGTTATTACTTTAATTTTCTTATTCAATATTTTTCCAAGTATACAGAGCAGGGTCGTAGCCAGAATTTTATTTCGAAGAGGTGTCAAATTCATATGTATTTTTGAATTATCTCGAGTTCTCTTAAAGACAATTACAAACTCGTAATTAACATACCTTGCTTTCATCATAATTTATGATAAAATGTACCAGAATAACTTTTTATCCATTAGAAAATTGTTTTATTCAAAATGTATAGACTAACTTCACAATTTCTCGGCTGCAGAACAAAGAACTGTATCTACTCCCGATAATGGGAGGCCAGAGACCTTTTGTTCAAGTTAAATTCTTGATGTAATTTTTGTGTTCGATGTTTTGATCTTGTATTTTGTATATTTCATCTCTTTCTGTATTTGAATTTCTCTTTTCTTTTAATCTCTGTACTGCGTTAGGATAATGTCTGTATCGCCTGCTGCATTGGAAATAAAAAAATAAAAAAAACTTTACAATTTCTACCAAACTTTTTTTAAGAGAAACATCGTAAACTAATTTATTGAAGGATAATGATCTCAAAGACACATTTGCGATAAATCAGAGTTACATTTATAATAATCATTGGAATGTCTATTAAATATTAACTAAAAATTAATTAAAAACTTATCATTTTAAAATGAACTTTTTCAGAGAGTTCATTAAATTCAGAAAAATGCTTTTTTTTGAGGTTTTCAAATGATCCTGTGGTTTGCATTTTTTCCCTAAGTTTTTGTCAGACATAGTTTCTACGACCGTTTAACTTTGTTATTTTGTAAACGCATTATTGTAAGATTTTAACTTGAGTTTAATGTTAATTGCATTCTGTAATTATGCAAATTGTATCTCTCAATCTCAAGGCCTAAAACTTAAAATTGAATAAAAGTTAGATTTGTAATAATATAAGACGGTTAAACTTGATTTTTAATTATAGTTTGGATAAAAAATCTCATTTTATAACAAAAAATATATTCCATTAACTTTTGATTAAGCTATTTAAAAAATAACTAGTTTTAGTAGGTATCCATTCTAGGAAAATTATTTTGGTCAATAATTTTCATTTCGAGGAGTTTTTTTTTACCCCGTACTCTCCGGCTACGGCCTTGATATAGAGAGTAGCAGTTATTTATATGCATCTTCTTAAAAAATCAATGCCTCATTTTCAAAATATATTCAAAACAGCATTAAGCTAAGCAAATTAAATTTAAAAAAAAAAGGAAACAACTAGGGTTTTGAGCGATTTCTTTCTAATTAATGCATTGTATCACACATGTTAGATTTAAAGCCACACAGTAGTCAATTCTTAATAGTGAAAAAATTATTTAATTAATGCGATAATTCTTTGATGCAATAACACCTTTGATGTGATATCATTATTGATCACATCATATTAGAGTATTATTATAAATGATATATATATATATATATATATATATATATATATATATATATATATATATATATATATATATATATATTTAGTCCGTATTAAAGAAATCTTTTGTATTTTATCAGTAAACAAAATCATTTTATAACAGCTAAATATTTTTTGGCATAGAGTAAACAAAATTCTTCAGTATCACTCATTTAGAGTATCGTTTTATATTTTTATCCCAAATCTCAATAATTTTTACAAGGAAAAAATAAGTACTTTAGTTAAAAATAGCTGAGAGATTTTCAAAAAAAAAAACCCTTATCAGTGAAACGAAAAATCGCTTTGAATAATTTTTGGTATTTTTTTCCCATGATGTTTGAGGAGGAGGGTAAAATATCAGAGATTAAAACGACATATCATGCACAATAAATCCTCCGGTTAGTCTCTCATATTGTCCACAAACTGCAGCTGTATGAACCTTTTATAATCCGAATGTGTTGTAACCGCTTTAAAGGTTCACTTGTTTACGGATGCAGTTCTTTGATAGTATTATTTCCTTTCACTCAAGTATTTTGAAGACCATAAATGATATACCTCAAACTTTTTTTTTTATTGTTGACAGCGGTTTTGACAGGTTGAGAGGAGAAAAGTTTTCATATAAAAGCTTTTTGTATGATTCAGCAAGGATATCTAAATTTGCAAAGTTTTAATGTTTTACATCGAGGAACCGAAATAGTTCAAAGTGTCTCATGTTATAAATAGTTTCATACATTCGATTAATATTTATGAGATTATGCAAAGCACATATCCATTTTCTAAGCCTATGTAAAGCATATATCCATTTTCTAAACCATATGCTATACCCTCTAATGTAAACAGTTGCTTTATCTTGTTGGTATAATAGAGATTACTACAGTTCAAGTGTATATGGAGGTGTAAATTTTATTTTAATACGTTAAAAAATCTTTCTTTTATGTAAGTCTTTTCATTTAAATTTGATCTCTTTCGCTTTTCTAATTTATGAAATTTGTGTTGCATTTCAGTGTAAAAAGGGGGTTTCTCAAAAATGCCTCTCCTAACATAAAAATGGTGAAAAGTGTTATGTTTTAATGTATTGAAACAACATGCTTTGTGTATAGTTAAACTCCATATTGATGTTCTGAAAAAATTATAATATGTCAATTATTTCCAGTATAACATGCCTTTTAAGCCAATATGTAAGTGTGTCACATGCTATCGCACTCACAAATACCGATTTTTGAATAATATATATTTTTTTTACTGAAAAACTCTTTCTTAGTTAAAATTATTATATAAATTGAATAAAAAAGTTTTTAAAAAAAATCTTAAGTGAGTTTATTTTCCGCTAATGTATTAGCATTAGTAATATATTAGTACGTAAGTGTTCATTACTAATACAACACACCTTACTTTAAATCAAAAACACATTTAAATTTATTTTTTTTTGCGTCATAAAACATAAAGTTTTATTAACTGCTGTATTCTAATGTTCTCATTAGTATTTGCTTTATTTACGGTTAGTTTAAATAGAGAATGTGGGCGACAGTAATTACATAAATTTAACTGGAAAAATCGCTATATCTTTTATCGTTTATCCTTTTTTTTTTTTTGTATCTTTTTCTAATATAATTGGGACGATGTTCCTTACAAATAACAAAATTGGTTAAGAATTTAATTGAAAATCAATCTTTATTTCGTTTTGTAGGTTCCTACATTTCAAACTCTGAATAAGTTGCACTGTCTTACATTTGTATCAAAGAAATATCTGTTAACTTAGATTGAAAGAAAATAGCGAAAAAATATTATTTCCTAAAGCATTGAAAGCAGAGTGAATTAGTATTTGATATGCTAATTTGCTTTAAGTATTGTATAGATCCTAAATGAAAAATTTTTTTAAACCATTTTGAAGTACTTACATTTGCTATTTCAAGTTTTAATTTTTGAGCCTCTTACGTAAAAAAAAGTAACAAAACTAAAGCATTTTCTCATATTTTTCAGCCTTCGAATCACGAAAATGGTCGATCACCTCCATGAAAATAAAAATCTCCTTAAAAAAATAATAACATTATCATTTATATTTTAATTCCTATCTCAACATACACAATTTTTTGCGTATTTCGCCATATCTCGAGAATTTTTTTAAATCGAATTGAAAATTTTTTGCATACAATTATAAAATTCGTTTATCCTAATAAAATAGTTGAAAAAATAATAGTAAAAAACATTTTGAACCGTGAGGTGTACAAATATTTACATCATTTTAAAGGA
Organism: Parasteatoda tepidariorum; assembly: GCF_982258835.1. Classification (NCBI taxonomy): domain Eukaryota; kingdom Metazoa; phylum Arthropoda; class Arachnida; order Araneae; family Theridiidae; genus Parasteatoda; species Parasteatoda tepidariorum. The sequence continues at coordinate 72,498,122 of NC_141765.1, forward strand.
TGTGTTTTATGTCAAAATACAATATTTGAACGAAATCAGACTAGCAATTCCTGAGAAATTGAATTTTAAATGTACGACTTCTTTAAAATTCGATTTCTCAGGAAATGTTCGACTAATTTCGCTCAAATTTTGTATTTTGACGTACAAATTTACATTCTTCAAAATGATATAAAAAGTTTGTATATAGTTATGTACCTTACAATGCCTAGTTTTTTCGACTATTATTAAATAAAATAAAGAAAAAATATTAAATATTTATTAAAAATTATTTTCTGCAAATTGGAATGGGATAAGTTTGAATAAACGAGCTTCATAATTGTGTGCAAAAACTTTTTGCTTTGCTTAAAATATTCTCATGATATGGTGAAATACGAAAAAAGTACGATTGATTTTAAGGGGTCCAAACTTTGGATCGCTCTTCTGACCAAACTATTAGCACCATATTTCCCAGATAGCGATCCCCCTTATTTGAGGGCCAGAAATCCAAAACCGTCGAAAAAGCAGGTGTGTTTATTTAGAAATATTATGTTTTTGTGTCTGATTTCCTTACTTAAAATAACGTCTGTACTAGCTAATTAAAGTGTTTGAAATCCCTCGAACTATTAAGATTGGAGTCTGAGTACGTGAAAATCGAAATCATTGAATAAAAACTTATTCAGGGTAATTGATCTATTTATTTATTTATTTATTGCTTACTGTGCAGTTAAGTAATATTAAATCTAGGAAAAAACAAAATCGCTATAAAAATCTAACTTGCGAATACGGAGCAAAAAGAAACTCAAAACATCGAAACCAATTTAATTACCCGAAGAAACAGTGATTAGTTAATATACGATTATTAGAAACACTCACAAGCTTCATTTGGCAATCAAATAATTTTGATATTTTCTTCTCTCCTTCTTTACTAGTGATTCGACAGATTTGATAGCGTTTCTGCTGCTAATTCGATGAAATGCTTATTTTATATATGTAATATGTTAATGTGCCACTTTTTTCTATTAACAAGTCTCTTTTTTTTTTCTTTTGAAGTGCTAAATGATTTTTTTCGTTCATGAAGTAATTTATAAATTATCCATTCAACAGCATTTTAATTTTATATCTGTAGGAGGGGGAGAATTCTTTTTACTTATATTTTTTTTAAAAAAAGTTTTTTTTTAATATTATTATTTAGTAGGTTTTTTTTTAATTCTCTTTAGAAAGCACTTACTATTTTACAAATTACCTAATAAATTTCAACTTCCTTTGGTAAATCATATTAACCCGTTTCTAATTACATAAATGCTATTTAATGCATATAGTTTCATAAAAATTGTTTGACTTCCGATTTTCTCTTATTAATGTTCTACTGTATAATAATTTTACATTTTTAATAACAATTTTAAAAATATTTACAAATATTGCCTTAATTGTGTTATCTGGTATTTTCGCTTATCCGACAATTAAACATTTCACGACAATAAAAGTAAATCGAGGGTCTACATTAGCAATATAATTTAGTGTGAGATACTTCGGAGCGCTGATAATTGCTACAAATTAAAAGAGACACATGTTTCGATACTTTAATTTACGTAACATTGAAATAAAAAAAATTAAATTCAGTTTTTGAAACAAAAACGATGGCAAATATCTTCTATTATCATTAAATATCGAAGATGTTAGGATAGATATCTAATAATTTATACGTGATTTCATAAAATACAAACTTTTATAAGAATCGAATTTAAGTCTTAAAATATATATACAGCTAAAAAATAAATTGATGGAAATTAGCGCAAGAGATTATTCATAAAATTATTTAAATAAGTGCATAGAATAGAATTACGAAATATTTTCAAGTAATATGTCGCATGCTTACAAACAATAATATAATTAAACATACTGTACAAGTTTTTAATTGAATCATGTTATTTGTTTTCAGAAAAGAAATTTAATCATTTTGAAAGTTTTAATTAACTCATCGCACATACAAGCACTACATTCTACATAATTAATATAAAAAGATAATAGATAAAATAATTCCCTTGACAATCAGCAATTAATAAATCTTCTAAAGTACATTCTTCATCATCATCACTCAACCATGGGAAAGCCTCATTTTTAGGGCTCTATCTTTTAACGGCCATGGTACGAATGCCACGTAATTTTTTTTTTACCCTTGTCAGAAGACGAGGAGAGGGCCGGAACTGGTTCCGTTTTCTCCGAACACCACAGCTAACGAGAGGATTTTCAGTCCAAAATGCGTACTTGCCACGCCGGTTGCTTTGTCGGCTGTTTGGATCGAACTCATTACCTCTCGCTCTCAAATCGGCTGTGTGAGAGACATTCTTCATATACCAATATTCAAATTAAGAGTTGTTCTTTTTTAAGTTTTCGAGTGTTATAAATGAATTTTTTGTTTCAGAACCACAGAATTCTATCAGCTTCTACAAAATTTAATAGATTTTCAACCTGCCATCATAATATGAAAGTTACCAATTAATATGAAAAAAGTTTCCCATGTAGAATATTTTAGAACAAATCGAAAATTGTGAAAAGGATTTCCGTCTACAGTAATTGTTTCGACAGGTTATCTGGTGCACGTGACAAAAACAACAAATTTCACAGCAAAATATACTTTCCTTTATCGCTACAACACTGACGTTGTAAAAAAAATACACCGAAAGTGTTGTAAAAACAACAGCTATTTTCTACAATGTCGATCGCTCGTTCTATGTTGAAAACTTCAGTCGAAACCAATTTTCCCACTTCTAAAATCCAAGAGGAAGGAAGTTGGTAATTGAAGCCAAAAAGATAGAAACAGTTATAAAAGTCACGCTTGAACTTCGTAACAAGTAAAATAATGCTCCATTAACATTTCACAGACATATAAGACTGTTACTATAATTGTAACAGTTCGAAAATTTAATTGTTACAAATGGACTCCTTGTTTACTTAATTATAAATACTTAATATCTTTGAAGTTGGTATGACTTAGGGATCAGATGGTGCGACTTATACAACCGGTTTCCTAAATCGTACCACTTGCAGACCTTGCGAAAACAATTTTCAGTACTTACTGACTGCACAAATATTATTACCAACAAAATAATATAAGTAGTTGAATAACTGTATTTTATCATTAAAATAATTCAAATGTAATTGTTAACTAAATGTAAAAAAGTGGTAAGCTTTAGGCAACTTTTCTACATATTGATCTAATTTAATTCATACAATATGATACGGAATAATTCAGGTGATATTAATTTTGAAATACAAGTCAAAGCGTTAGTATTAGGTTGTAACTTAAATTAATTTCAAATTTCTAATTAGGGCATGTTAGTAGAACAATATTATTGAGAAAGTTTCTTTATTTTTTCTTTATTTTTTTTTCTTATGGTACTTCACACAATACAGTTCAATAGAAATTTGGTTCAACTTAGCAAAGATTGCAACAGTTTGTAACAAATTATACTTGAAGTGCCGATATTATAGTACAATCTTTATGGCATGATGTTTAAAATAATGATAGCAATTTCAACAACTTTTTGATTCAATTAAATTTTTTTAGATAATTAAACTGAATTCATTTTTCTCCCAATTATTTCAAAAAGCTACAGTTATATCTCTTTCGGATGTAACTAAAGAACTACAAATTAGTAAAAATTAGCACTTCAGCTATTATTCGATTGCTATGAGAAGACAGCTCTTTACGATCAAAGTAAGACTTTTATGATGCAACCATGTATATTGTATAAACGATATGATTAATTTAATTTTTCACTGTCTATTTAATAAAATGTTGTAAAATCCCACTGATTTAGCAAAAGAGCTATTGTTTGTCAGTTGCATGGTTGGTAGGAATATCCTAAGGGTGAATTCTCTCACACCATTTCCACCCCTCTTAAATTTTTATCGCTTTTTATTTCGTTGAGCTTATTTCTAATTACTCCCGCCGCTAGGATTTCTTAATTAAAAAACCATCAAAGAAGAAGATTCTAGAAGGGGAAAAAATATTGTGGCCTTTTCTTCCTCATCATGTGACAGGGCCTGGAGGGGAACGTAAGCATAAACTGCAAGAGAAAAACTTAGGCCATCCTTTTCTCGCAACTTTTTCCTGTTGACCCTCCCCCCCCCCTCACCATTGACGGTCGGGCCAATATATAGAAACGAAGGCTGTACCCACGGGCTGTGTACAGCCACAACCAAGTAACGTGTTTGCTGTGTTTCCACCAATATTTGGTTTTTGGTGTCGCGCCTGCTACATCGTATCTGTCCGCTTCTCTCATACAATTTCTTTCTTTTCCGCTTTTTCACCTCCGGAAAATCCAACTACACCCCCTCCCTTATTGCTTAACTCTGCCCACCCACCTCTATCACAAAACTCGAAATTGAGGGGAAAGAAAAGGGGGAGCGCCCCTGCAAAATATTGGCCCAGGGCCAACTTTTTCGTGTTAGTTTCCCTGTTGTGTGTGTGTATCTAGCATTTATTGACCCACTACGTTCCTAAGATGAATAGAAAACCTTTTTCCCCCACTTAGAGTAGAGAAATTCATTCCGTCTCCATCTTTTTTTATTCCCCTAGAAAATTCGAATAAAAAATGAATAAAAGAGATTTACAAAAAGGGAGCTGCGATTCATTTGCGAAAGTGGCAAAATGCCACTTCCGGTGCATATCGAAAATTTAATATTAAATTTTTTTTCTTCTCTTATTTTGAATTACAGAAATTTCAATAAGTTCTTTTTGTATACTCAACTCACAACTTGAGGGATACTTTTATGCAATCTTACCAATAACATTGACGTTATTGAAAAAAAGAGAGATTTTTATTACTAAGAGAAACAAATGAAAATTCTTAAACAAACCGCCCTTATAGATGATGTGGATAAGCATTATGCTCTTTACTTTCAATTTATATTTGTATTACCTCAATTTATTTCATAAAATGCATCTTATTTCATTATTTATTTCTTGTTATTTTTTTAAAAAAAAATAGAATTATTAAAATCTTAATAATTTTTCCACTTTCCTTCAATTTTTTTAAAACTAATTACATGAAGTGTTTGTTGAAATCATCGACATCAAACAGATTATTAAATGACAGATTTTTTTAAGGAATGACTAAATATTTAAAGAAATAAATGGTTAAGTATGGATCTACAATTTCAGTTAGCATTAAAGGTTTAATAAAGTTATCTTCAATTTGCATATTAAAATTTGAACAAGGGAATGGTTTTTTTTCTCTTCAATGTCCTTTTATTAAAGCGTTACTAATCATTTTAGTAGATTTAAGAATATTACTTCAGTTCCTTTATTTCCTGAAGAAAAAAACTTTTTTTCCTTCTGAAAAGTTTTTTTTTCTTTAGTATTAATTTTTTAAAGGGCTTGATGGTATTTGCTGACTACTGTTAAATCTAATAAAATTACTTGGTTTTATTCCTTTGCCTTTAGCAATAAAAATAGTAATGAAATAATTAATGTAAAAAGAATTTAGATAAAAGTTAGTTAAAACATTTAGAGCGTGTTGAACTTTGCTATCACTTTAGTTTTTAGTGTTTATGTTGAAATATATTTTGAACATAAACACTAAATACATAAATTCTTGAACAGTTAAGAAATTAAAATATTTGAAGTTTAATTTTAATTTAAAATCTTGATTTTTTAATAGCAAATGTGTATCGGATGCTTCCAAAATTATTTTAATAGTTAAATTTACTATTCTCATTATACACAATTGCTTATTCAATATTATTATAAATATGCAATATTTTAGTGGTATTATTAAGACTTTTCAAAATGAACTATGCTCATAAGTAAATAGTTATTGAAATCTATACCTAATAGACATAACTTTTAAATATTGTAAGCTTATCTGTCTCTGTAAACACAAATAACTGTTTAAAATTCGCATCGTTTTACAAGTGGTTTTTAGAAAGTAAAATATGGTTTTATAATTACTAATTTCTGTTTAAAATTTATTAGTATTTTTTTATTTCTTTTTAATGTTCTGAATCATAATGTTTATTGATGTTCTCGATGTTTTTTTCGTCGATTATGTAAAATTTTAAGATATTTAAGTGATACGAAACTTTAAAGCTTTTTTTTTAATATTTGAATTGAAATTCATGAAAATCGCGAATGTACATTTTTAGTAAATCAAAGCCTGATATCGCGAATGAACATTTAAAAATGCATTTACAATGGTGGAGCATAACTTTAAATAAAACTTGTAGGTTTTAAATTTAAATGTTATAGCAAAGTTGTTGTTTCTTTCAGCATTTTGGTAGTTTTATAGTATTTTGCTTATGATCTACTACTTATATTAAAATTTTATTGTGAAAATGAGTACTTTGTATTTAATAATTAAATTATATCAGTTTGTTTCAATATAAAGAAAATTAATGAAAACAGAATTACAATTTACAATTTCTAAAAAGCAGTCGAGAAAATTAATAAAATAGTTTTCAAAATAAATTTTTTTAAAACTATTCATTGACGTTTTTTAACTATTCATTAAATTCTTTAAAAAAAAAGAATTGTATGAATACATTAAATGAATAAAGGTTGAAATTGAATCATTAGTGGGTGGCAGAATTTTCTGTAATCGGTCAAAATACTGTCTCCCAAATAATACCGTTACCAGATAGCAACAAAAAGGCAACAGTCACGTAGACTACTCGTTTGTGAAGTCACATGTGACTAGTACGACGTCGATGCTTGGGTCTAAAAAAGTTACTATGTCCGTCTTTGGGGACGTCACATTTTGACGTCACAAAGATGTCGACATGAGACGACAATCAAACATTTATTCATCGCAGTGACGTCACTGTGTGACGAACATGTGGCATATTCAAGTCTCAACAGGGTCCCCCTGTGACATATTCAAGTCTCTACTGGGTCACCATTGACAAAAATTTAACCTATTCATGCCTCAACAGAGTCACGATGTGACGAAATTGTGAATTGTACGTCTGAATAGAGTCACCGTGTGACTAATCTGAGACGTAAATATGACATGTTCTTGTCACACGGTGACGTCACTTTGACAGTTATGTGTCTCATTGGGATATCATGTTGACGTCTGGGTGACGTCAAAATGTAACTTCCCCAAAGGCGGACATAGTAACCTTCAAATAACCCACGCATCGACCGGACAGAGGTCACATGTTACTTCACAAATGCTTCTTCATATCTGTCGCAATCTGGTAACAGTGCTATCTGGATATTTCTTACTAGCCGCCTAAGGCGGCCAGCTGTCCGCCACGCTGTAGGTTTTCACAAATAAAGTTTTTTAAAACATAGCAGGAAATCTGAAGATTAGTGGACAATTAAAGTGTTCCTGTCAAGCAATTTTGTCTTCATATCCAGTTCTGCTGCAGATGTGTTATAGCTCTTGAGGATGTTTGAAATTATATAGCTACAACGCTTAAGAAAAAAAAACTAAAATGCTAAATACATGAAAAGAACACGAAAACGAATAAATTTTTTATGGTATCAATTTCTATTTCTATATAATTTTTTATGGTATCAAATTCTATTTCTATATCTGTTACGTCAAGCACTCAGGTATTATAATTTGATCTAGTTGTGCTTGTATAATTTTGATCTAGTTGCGCTTTCTACGTCATTTTGTTAACATCGTTTGGTTTGTTATTTAACATCGTTTGGTTTGTTATTTCTAAGTTAACTTTCAAAAAATTGGCTGGCATCAGCATTTTTATTCTTTAAGTTGTTTATTTTTTCTTTTGGAATTCGTTCCTTTTTAGCGAAATGTTTTTCAACCTAATCGAATTCTTTGCCGACTGTTCTCTGTATATATAAAGAAAATAAAGTAAATATTTTTAAAGTGTCGTGAAAAGAATTTTTAGCTGTACAAAGTACTACAATATCGCTATAAAAATTATCGTCTTCGCTTAAGAAAAAAAAATAGAGCGTGGAACGAAGAAGAAAAACTTATTATAACAATTACGAACAGCGACAAATATATCAAAGTGAAGCGTTCTATTTACGTATCGAATATGTTGCCACATTTTTAATACAAAAATTAAACTTTTCTCCACTTTAATAAATGTAAACTAATGCGAACTTTACAATTAAATTATTAATTCCTTCATATATTATTGGTTTAAATTGTCGAAAATTAATATTTCAATTGTGAGGTTCGCATTAGCATACATTTATAAGAGTGGGGAAAAGTATATGCATTTTTTAATAGTTTTTTGAATATGACTCTTTGAAGACGAAAAAGCAGACGAAAAGCATGGACTTACAAAATGACTGATAACTAAATAAATAATCAAAATTTTTGAAAAAGAAAAAAAATACTTCTTCATTATGTCAAAACACAATTATGGGCGAGTTTCGTGCCCGAGCGAGGCTTCTGGGGCGATATATTGTGATTACAGACACACACACACACACACACACACACACACACACACACACAGCCGCGTTTATTATTATGTATAGATTAGATTTACGTTATAACACTAAAGAAACACTTCCCAACTGTATAATTTTTCTAACAATATAAAATCAAATAAGTATTATTCGCAAGCACAATTCTGTGACCAAATCCTTATGGCGACTTTAAGATTAAATTAAAATTAGTTTGATAATTACGACCCTTAACAAATCTATTTAAAAATCTTTGATAAAAATGAAGCAGAAAAGAAACATATTAATTTACGTTTCCAAATGCATCATTTACTACAGTTTTGATAAGAAGTTTTAAAAATATTCAATTAATCAGGAAACATTGTGTTTGAAATTCAGTTTCACACAAAAAGTATATTTTCTAGAAGAATCATGTTAAAATAAATTTAAAAGTATTAATAAAATCAATGTTGCTTTCCTAACACTAGAAACTACTGCGATTAAATAATACTTAAATGTTTATTGTAAAACTGTCTTAAACACTTCTTGAATAAAAACACGTTTCAAAATTATGAATGAAATATTTTTTCAGGTTCGAAATGTAATTCCCATTCCAGTATAAAAACACAGAGAAGAACTATTGAATCATAAGGGAAATGTCAATTCGGTCATTTTGAAGAGAGTAAACTCTGTAGTCTAAAGACACTTGCACAAGCCAAGTTCACCAGCCTTTGACCTTTAGCGTATTAAGTCGAGAAGGAACGCCTTTGACAAGAAAGCACCGCAAGGGTGAAAGTACGTCTTAGCTCAGAACCAAACGGCAGCACCACTCATTCGTGAGGCCACTTCCTCAATTTTGACATGGATCTGAAGGGGAAGAAAATTTTCTTCGGATCCCCGTACCCATGGTACTGCTCAGCGACTAATTCCGTAGATTTGACGTATATCGCATGCTCTCGATGGGACTTCGGTTCGAACCCCGGCCTCCTCCGGAGTCCGATTCTTTAACCACTGTGTTCATAGGTAAATAAAATTTAAAAAAAAAAAAATAGTGCATTTTATCATCAAAATGCTACAAACACAATAAAAATCCGTTATGACGATAATTCATATTAGCAGATAAAATTTTCGTTATAAACAAATACACATACTTATGTTAAAACAGCAATAAAATAAAAAATAAAAAATTAAATAGATATATTTACTTCTTTTATTTTAAACAACTATTCTGATTTAAAATACATATCTGGGCTAAGACCACTTTTGTCTACATATTGTAAACTGAATTGTGTAGCTCTGTACTTTATGAAATGCAGAGATGGCTACGACAGGAATGTTTGAACAACGTACATACCAACATTTAACCTCGCGCCTATGCCGTTAAAGGGACATTTATTTGTTAATGATTAAGGTTGGAAAACAAGACAGATAGAAAAGAGAGAAAAAACTAGCAAATAGCGACAAAAAGAAGGGAACAAAAATACAAAATTTAAAAAACACAAGAACTGGAAGAAAAAAAAATTTCTATTAGTTAGAACATTTTGATAGGAAAGTATCCCAGGCTAATTGATCAAGTTTAATAGAGGTTGGGGCTCACAATTGCATAATTTTGTAATTTTTTTTTTAAAGAATATTACTTCAGGACTTCCTCGTAATCTAGAAAATTGATCAGGTTGCTTGGACTTCTGTTTTAGTTCGAGATTTTTATAGACAGATCTCTTCCAGGCTATGAGGAAATTTGGTTGTTTAAAGGGGTAGGATGTGGTAAGCGAATATTGTATTGAATAGTGCCACACTGTGCCTACTCATCCATAGTCACATGTGTTGTCAGTGGCCAGACAGAAGCGTTTTAGATACGTTACAAATCTTTACAATAGTTCCAAATCGTTACAACCTTTTACAAGAATAAAATGTAAAAAATTATAATAATAATAATAATAAATAAAAAGATATAAGCAATATTTTTTGATTTTATTGATTACAATGAATGTTGATTCTAATAGTACGTTGTCAAGATGGGGAATAAGGAGGGCATGATAGATAGATAATATATAAAAAAATTTAAAAAAAGGCACACTCGTTTGAAAAACGTGACAGGTTTTCTAACAAAAGATGAGAAACTTTTCCTTTGTTAGACAGCTGAAAACTTGACTGGCGGTCGTCCGCACATTGCTTTGTACAAATAAGGGATTATAACTATAAAAAGGAAACGATGTATGCTTTTCGCTTTTTTTTGTTATCATATATAAATAAAAATGAAATCGATTAAAATCTTGTTCGTATAATATTGTTCATTTAAACAGTAGAAAAATTTATTTCCCTAAAAATATTTTTATCGTAATGGTGGAAGGAAAGTAATTTTCCACTCGTTCTAAACATAAAATTTTTGTATCTTTCATATTAGCATTTTGATGGTGACTTGGAAAGTTGACTTAGTAGCGAATTTCTCTGAATATGCCATTCTCGTTTTATTGAGCTTTCAATTTATCTATATTTTTAAAGCATAAAACTTTCAACTTAATGTTTGTCTAATTTGGACAAATATAATTGAATGCATAGTTAAAACGAAAATTAAACGTCAGTTTTGACGAAAATTTTTAAAGGAACAAAATGTATGCATTCAAAAAAAATCTGTTAAATTTACTGCAAAAAAGCTGTTAATTGGTGTGCTAGTAAAAAACCTTTTATTTCGTAAAAAAAAAATTTTTTATTTAAAAGTAAACGCCTGTTTTTTAAGTAGATAAGTACTGTTATTTTAACAAAAAAATTCTATAAAATACTTTTGTCAGTATTGTGGTACATGTGAAACGAGCGCAGTATTCGCACGACCAGTCGACGCTGGGATTAGAATCTGGTACATCTCATAGGGAGGCGAGCGCTCTGATCTCTAGTGTCTTAGTATAAAGAAAAATCTTTTTTTTTCAATCTTAAAAGTCTTACTTATGGAAATAATATTTAAATGTAAGAACGTTTAAACCAATTATTGTGGCCCACCTGCATAAAAATGTCTGGAAACTAACTGAACTTACAAAAACATTATATCCAAAGAAATATAATAATCAGTTAGAATATCAATTTGACGATAAAATGGCAGTTTTATTTATACGATGTTCAAAATCCTAAAATAATTGCTGAAAAATAAGTAACTGCAGAATGGTTAGAAAAAGAGTGAAATTGCATGGCTGAAACTGGAATTTGAACTGATGCCGTTTATAACTAGGATGAAAAATAGAGAGCAGCTTTAAACAGTCAGAGAAAGTGAACGGGAATATTTTAGAGTTCCATAATTCGTCTGATTTTGTGATAAAATTACATTCCTTCCTAAAAAATATAATTACTCTGAATAATTTATGATCTCATAATTGGATTTTCTCACTAATCAAATTTCGATCTTTTATCTAATTGAAACATTAAATTTACATTTCTCAAAGTAAGTCATTACTCAAAATAAGTTGAAATTATTCAATAAGAACGATTTTTTTTTCAAATATAAATACGTAATTTCTTTAAATATTATTAACTGTCCCCTTACTAATATATGTATTTACAATGTTTTCAAATGTATAGAGTAAGAGAAAATTGTCAAACTAGTTTTGATTCTCAATAAACCCAAAAATTAATTAAATAATTTTTGTTTTAGTATGTTTTCTAAAGCTACGAGTGTATAATTTTAATAAAAGTGAAACCCCATTTAGCTGCGTGCATTAAAATAAAAAAATTTGAGCTATACAAGCTATTCAAGGAAACTGATAACAAATTTATCAAAATAAGTTGTTTAAAGCTGGCGGACTGGACTGGCGGAGACCTTTCTCCCTTAACATTTAAGATCTTCAATTATAAGCCAATGGGAGCTAGAGTTAGAGGTTAGCCTAAGATCAAATAGCTTGACTGTGTGGAAGAGGATTTTAAAATCCTAATAGTTACTAACTGGAGGACAATCGCAAAGAAGAGAGCAGAATGGAGGAAGGTTCTATGGAAGGCCCACAAAGGGCTGTCATGCCAATAGACAAAGATAAAAAAAAATAATACCTTTATGTGAATGAGACTGTTTCATTCTTGGATAAAATCAAGGGTAGTACAATTTACTGGTGAAGTAACTCTACGATATCTGATTCATTTCAGGCTGTTCAGTCAAAATCAATTTAATTACATATTTCTTCGAATGAAATTTAAAATTAAAAAAGATAATCAATAGATAAGGATTAAGAAAAGAACTTTACCACTTTATACCATCTTTAAATAACTTTATAATTACCTTAGTATTATGATTAGGACTCTTAAACAATTTAACACGGAGGAAAAACCATTAGACATTTCCATAAGGCCATAACCATTACCACAAAGACATTTCTGGAAACAATTATTCTTGTAATAAAACCAAAATATACGGTATTCCAATTATTCATTTAGTAATTTTTCCATTCCTATGGTAAAAATTTACCGGAAATTCTGGTTTTTATCCATTTTATTATAGTTTTTTTTCCACACATTTAATAAAAAAATACAAAACTGAATGGTAAATTTAACCGAATAAATTTTTTTATACCATGCTTTTAGGTATCATGATAAAATTACCACATGTATTAAATTTTATCACATATTATAAAACGAAAATTTCTTGTAATTTACCAAAATCATTGTCAAAGTTCTTCTGTAAAAATTACCGAGCTTTTCGGGGTTCCCATAGAGCCAGAAACACGTCAAGTTTCATCATATTGTCATGGTAGTTTTGACCACACTTTTTTTCTCAGTGCAAAATTGTTCTGAATTTCAATTTTTACACATATTTTATTGTGATATAATAATAATATGCAGATTTGATAATTACTTTTTCAATTAGTCATTTTTCTTGAAATTAAATAAATTTAAGATTTTTAAGTTATCAAAAGATTAAGCCACTGAGAATCTGCTCTTCTGATTGATTTAGTATGTGCATTATTTATGACAAAACTAAGATATAATTGCCTTAAAAATCTATGAAGTTTTAAAAGCTCCTTTCATTCAGACTCATATTAAACTTCAGATAGTTAATTATTTTTTTAAAAAATATCTAATATGTTCGAATAATTATTAAATTGTATTAAATTTAGGTTTAACACGCCGATCGAATCGGACGCTAAATTTGTAAAATTGATAATGAGGTGCATTTTTTTCCGGTGCTTTTTTTCCGGACTTCATCTTCATGTACTTTTTCTTCTGGTGCTTTTTTCTGAGATTCCAATAGTTCAGTGATAGAAAGCTCCAACGAGTCAATAAAAAAAATGTATAAAGTAATTTTTCTTTTCCTTGGCTGTGTATCTAGAAGTACTCAGAGCTATATCATGCAAATGATTAGATCTAGAACGAATCGAAAATTGACGTGTCATGTAAAAAAAATATAAAGGTAAAGCATGCCTCAAACTCTCATTCTTAATTTGCCTAATGATCGCGTTTTTATTTATAAAGATATTAACCCACGTAAATAGCATATTAATTATTTCGATGTGGTGGATTTTTTTTATAACCATCGTTGAACATTCGACCCAATTTTTGGGTTTACGACTAATGTCCAACTACGTAGCCTTGTAATTTTGAACCCAATCCAGAAGACAAATGAACTCCTGGATCAAGTCTTGGGCGAAATTTGCCTTCGAGGAGGACTTTTTTGATGGAACTAATCCACATTTGCGTTACATGGAGAGGAAGACCACGAGAACCACACTAGGTAAGACTGACGACAAGGGGACTCTAACCCATGATCCGTCTACCACTGAGGATATTTTGCGTTAGCACTGTGGTCTGTGCAAGCAGGATGCGGAATTTGACCAGCCTTCGCTGGGATTCGAACCCGGTTCACCTCATTGGAAGGCGAACGCTCTATCCCCTGAGCCATCACGGCTCGATGTAGTAGTTTGTAAATATTTTTAAAAAAAGTACCAATAATTTTGGTAGTTATTGTGTTTGCAGGTACATTTGATCCAAGACACAAGAAAAGATTTTGCTCAGGGAAACGAAAAATTTTGTAGTAACATAATTAGCAGAAGCATAGGCAAAATATTTTTTTATAGACAAAAGTGTTAGTATACAATATACCTTTCATGTGGTTATACTAACTGTCTTCTTCTCAAAGAGAAAAAAAATATGGTAAAATTACCATTCTATAGATAATAACATTTCTATAACACATTTTGGATTAACCAAAAAATTCTTAACCAAAAAAAATACGATATTTAAAAGCATTAATTTTTTTATTTTTCCGTTCATATAATAACGGTTCACCGAAAATTCTAGTTTCCAAAATTATAATCTTTATTATCACACATTTAGAAAAAATACAATACTGAAAAGTAAATGTATTCGCATAAATGTTTTTTATCTCATGCTCAAAGGTATTATGAGAAAATTACCATACTTACCAAATTTCATCATAAATTATAAGATCATATTTTATTGTGAATTTTACCAAAATCCCTATCAAAGTGTTTCAGTAAAAACTACCTAGCTTTTTTGGTGTTCCCATAGAGCCAAATACACCGTAACTTTGAACTGTTCCGGTAGTTTAAACCATACTTTTTCTCTCAAAGCGTTATGTTGGAAAGATGTCTTCATACAGAATACCACATCTTTTTGATGTCATCAAGAAGTAAAGAGATCGCGTGTTTCTTGTGGTATTGTTGACTTACAATTGCGTCAATAAAATTTTTCCTGGTGTTTATTTGTGAAAATTACGTTACTTTAAAATTTCTCGTTTCCCTGCGCTATCCTATATGTGCTATATCTAGATAATATCTGTGACTGCACTTTTTTGGCCAATAGGTTGTAATATAACGAGTCACCTCTCATCACACTTTCTGATCCGCATCCTTTTTGTATCTGATCCTCACCTTTTTCTGTCTAAATGAAGAGGAAATAATGTTTTTTTTTTTTTTTTCCTTCTTCTTGTTGTTATTTTTGGGTGAGAGCTACTCGCGAAAGGTCACAGTAACCCTTTTTGACGGTGCATAACTTATTTTGAACATAACTATTTTTTAAATGCCTTAGTTTTTGTCTACATATTGAACGGATGAAACAACTTTCAGATATTTTGTATCGTGAAAATTGAATTATCGCCGAGCTTTTGTTTTATATTAAGTTTTGCGTCTAATAACACAATTTTAAAGAAAGAAAAAAAAAAAGAAGAAAAATCCATAAATTTTAGAATATTTTTTTTTAAAAAGCGGCAGGCATTGAACTTATCTTTCTTCGCCATGGAAGCTACCGGAAGTGTAGCTCATTTTGCTATACCGGTTGAGCACCTTGTAAACAAAGTCACGGAAGCGAGCAACATTACCCACGCCACACTGCCACAGATACCCATTCATAGGGGGGGGGGGGGGGCGCAATTGAAACAGCTAAAAAATTTAAAAAAAATGTTCTATCATAGAATTCAACGAATAAATCTGCTTCTGTTTTTTATCTGCTTCAGTAAGTGCACAACAAATCAAAAAATAATAGTACATTGTGGATCAATTAATTGTGGATCAATTAATCGATAAAATAATTTGCGAACTCTTTAAAGTACGGGGCTAATTTGCTTTTTGTGGGTAATTTTAATCCAATACACAAAAAATCGAAAGTATGTATTGTAGACAAAGGAGAGTGATTATTTATCGCAAAGTCCGTCAATAAGTTGCATTAACGGAGTTATAATCAGTTTACAACCTTCAGCGCTTGCAACCTTTTTTCGATTGTTGGGTCAAAGATATCCACTAAGACCAAATTTCATTTGACGATTCTTAAGGGCAATTGCACCGTGCAGGAATGTTATTCCTGCTGACTTCAAAAGTATATATCTCCGTTAGAAAAATAATAAAATTTAAAAAATAACAGTTCTAACAATTTTTGTCAAAATAATTCTTGGTGTCATTTACACTTACTCTAATTTGATGTCATTTACACTTACTCTAATTTGGTGTCATTTACACTTACTCTTACTTTCATTGGATTAATTTTTTTTTTTCAAATTAAAAAACTGGATGTTACGGACGTAATACAATATATTGCTTCTCTAACAACTAGTATTTAATTTTTTTTTAAATTTAAAATTTCTAAAAGTTTCTCAATATTGTAATGTGTAAAATGATACCAAGACTTATTTTTACAAAAATTATTCGAACTACTGGTCTTTTTTTAAACATATTTATTTTTAAAATATATTTGTAAATGCTGTCTACATATTGGAGTAAAAATAACTTTGGGCATTTCGTATCGAGATTAATAAATTGTTATGTAGGTTTTACGTTCTTTTTTACGTGTTACGTAAGAAAAAGACTTTCTTTTTTTTAAAAAAAAGAAATTAGCGATTTTTAGGATTTTTTATATAAAAATAATAAAGAAAATTGTACAATTTTTACAAGAAATAACTTTTAAAGTAAATATTTTATAAAACAACTGAAAGCCCATAAAGCAATTGGAGAATGTTCTTATATGTAAGGCTGGTTACAAATCGATGAAGAACACAACTTGTAATGGAAGGAGGAACGGGATGGTCAAAAGGAAGCCGCGCCCAATCAGAAGTCCTAGAGGAATTGTGGGAGGAGCCGGATGAAATTCACGTACATTATATTGTATCAAACTGTCAGGAAACAATAGAGTCTTATCATGAAACCGCTTTAAATAGGGTACTTTAAAACAATAGGTTACGGAGTCTTCTAAAATCCCCAAATTTCTCCCCAATGTTTGCTTCGAGCTTCACCAATGCTATATTTATCCTTAAATGGAGAAGACAAAAAAAAGTTTGTAGACAGTTAAAAGGAGAAAATTAGCCTTCCAAACGATGTATTGGAACGGAAAGAAATTTCCTTTACTTAGTTTTTAATCTTATTTTGAGGAAACTGTGATGAAAGCATTTTGTTAGAGGCTTCAAATAAAAAAGAAATTGTTTCCGGTTTTAGATTGGTTATGTGAAAAGAATGATGACTTTCCATTTATTGTGATGGTTTGAATGAATAAGAAATTGAATGCTATTAAAAGAAGTTAAAAGCCTCTTCAAATATGATGGACAATTCGGCATTGTCTTTTAGGCATTTCTTTAAATGGAAAAAATCTGCAATTTTCGAACAATTGAATGAAAAGAATTTTGATTACGATTAACAATCAAATGAGTAGTTCTTTTTAAAACATTAATAAATACTTTTTAAAGCATTCTTTAAGTAAGTTTCTTCAAAAATTGTTTTATTAAAATTGATGCATAAATGGGGATATTCACCATTTACTATTTATTGTCGAAAGAAACTCTCGAACTAAATTATTATAGATGTCACAAATATTAAATAATTTTTTTTTCATTAAATAAAATATAAAATAAATTCAAACTTTGTCACGACAATTTAGAGACCTACGGCATAATGGTGCCAGTGTTGCGCATTAGCTGCCTTTACTTCCCGGGAAAGAGGTCCGAGATAGGACTCTCGTTCTATCCGCAGTAGTTTAACCATAACAGCTCGAAACGAACAATATATTTTTTGAAAATTTTCCGTGGACTTGACGCTTAAATGATTAATATATTTTCATATATTAATGATTATATATTTATATACATACAAGCACTGTATTCTACACAATTAATATTGAAAAAATATAAATAGGTAAAAACTAATTTGACAATCTTACGCAACTTTATTCAGCAATTGATAAATCTGGTCTTAAGTACGCTCTTCTTATAACACTATTTAAATTTACAGAAGATTATTTTTTAAAAGCTCCATTAATCAGGTTTTTTTACGAATTCAGAGATTCTATCAGTTTCAGCAAATCCGTTTCACTTCCATAACAGTACACTTACTTAATAATATGTCAACTACACAAATTAACCACACTATAAAAAATTTCATCAACTAATTTTGACTCTGCAAAAATGCTTCCGAAAATCTCACAGAACTTCATTTAATAACATGTTTCTAATTAATTAAGAAACATTTCCTTTGCTTTCAAAAATAGGAAACTGAATCGTATTGTAGCGTAGCTACCACTACAACAATTAAATTTTATCTAGTATTTAAGACATGTTAACACGAATCTATTTTGAGGTATCTTTTGATTGATGACAGTTGACATTGTTGGTAGCCAAGCCCGTCAAGAGGTATCCGAAATCTTAAGAAACACTGAAAAGAAACGCTTCATATGTAAAAAAAAAAAAAAAAAAAAAAAAAAAAAAAAAAAAAATCCGAAATTATATTTTTGAAGTACTGAGAAATGTTTCTGAATATTATTACAAAAAGAGATTTCCAAAATATTCAGAAACGTTATTGAAAATTACATGCACCGTAGCTGCCCCATATATTCAACAACGTTTCGGGATTGATTTTTTTTTTTCTTCTTACAGTGCACGTCGAATATTTTAAAGCTAAACAAATATTTCGGCAAACAATTTCAGTCAGCAGTGAACGTTTCAACTGGTTATCTAGCGTAAGTAGCAAAAAAAAAAAATACATATATTATCAGCAAAATGTACTTTTATTTATCGTTACCATATCTGTGCTGTAAATAATACATTAAAAGCTGCTGAAAAAACTACATTCACTTTTTTACAATGCATACCTCTTTTACATTACCGATACCAGTATATGTCTTTTTTAACTTTTGCATATGTTAATTATTAATATGTTATTGTTATTATAATATTGTTATTCTAATAATTAATATGTTAATTATGTTTAATGCTTAATAATAATATAATTATTTAGTATCAAACACAAAAAGAATTACGAAATTTTATTATTTATAAACAAATTAAATTAAAATAATTTATCTAGCAACATAATATTACAAGTATTTATATGCGAATGGAATGAATGTTTGCTATACTGTGTTTGATAATTGCAATCTTAAAAGTAATTAGTAACAGATTTTTCGGCAACTTATTCATTAGTAGAAATAAAAACAGTTTAAATCTTTTCAAAATAATTTTAGAACATAACATTAAAAAGTATAAATGTACTTAGTTTGAATGCATTTCCTTCCTGTTTTGAAGATTTTGATGTTAACTGTTTTCCCCACGCCCTGTTTTGCAATGGCTGGAGTAAATAATAATAATCTCACTTTAAGATTGGCAAAACTTAATATATAGAAAGGAATATTAATCGATTCTTAAAACTTTTTTCAAAAATATTTCTAAAAATGATAAATAAAAAACACACCACATAATTAATTAAACTTCTTCTTCAAATCATAATGCTGCTTATACTATGCAAGCCACAAATCAAAAGGAAAGGTTAAAATAAAATTATGTAACGTAATCAGAAGTAAAGAGAGTCATAATATTAATTATAAAATAATGAAATATAGATTCAGGAATGTTCACTAATTAGTAAAAAGATTTTTTTTCTCCTAGTATTTCGAAACCCTTTAACAGCATAAGTAAAGATATTAAAGCTGCATTTTAGTTATGTTTTTCCTTCTTGATACAATCTTGTAAAGAAAGCGGATTTACGGGGGTTTTCCTCTTGATAAGAAAATAAATAAGTAAATATAAAATAATATTATCCCAAGTAACGATTAAATAATATCATTTCACTATACTACATGTTTTTAACTTCGTATGAAATATAAGGAAATGACGTCATTTATTTGAATACCCTATCATGTATCTCACCGGTCTTATTTTGAACAAAGCTCGAAATGTGTGTTTAAATACGGACGCCTCTCTAAAAGAAGCAGCTTTAAAAGCATAGTTAAGAAAATGGCTTAAGAAATTGCGAAGAAAATTTATGTAGCTATAAAGATTTGTGTATTTAAGAGAATAACATTTGATTCCGTTTATCAAGCTTTTTTTAAAGAATATACTAATAAATAAAATAATATCACCCATTTGCTGAAATCACTTGGTGCATTTTGTTAACTCTTTTAAAATAAACTTTAAAAGTCAACGGTTGCTTTTAAAAGGTTGCCACGGGTCATATAAATTTATAATAGTAGGAGTAAATTTACGTTGTAACAATTTAAAGTTCACTTATGCTGAAGGTTCTGAATACAAAGACATCGCCTGAAAAGTTACATCTGTAATGTACCCATTTATCAAAACTCCGTAATGTTTATGCCTAGTTTTGAAATAAGTAGAGAAATTTAAATACGAACGTTTAGTTGTTAAATATGAGATGAAAATTGAAATAGCGTATTTTTTGCTCTGTCCATTTCCTTAAACATTTGAAAGTATTTTTTAAGACACACATTTGGAACTGTGTTCATTTTCTTAAACACGCATTTTGAGCAGCATCAAGAATATTAAAGTTCAACGACAATCCGATACGATTGTATTCCTGCAAAATAATTTTTAAATAAAAAAATTAAATAAAAAACGTAGTATTCCGTAAATGGTTTTATGATCATTTCTCCATTTTCTAAATTTAAAGTTTTAATTTTAAACAAAATATGATACATATCTAATTTTGATATGCTGTAAATCATTGAATGACGATATGTTCTAAGTAACGGGAATTAAAAAACCAATTTTGGAATATATTTTAGTAGAAAAGAAAAGGAAAGATCGTAATATTGTCTCCTTTCAAGACGCTTCAAGACGCTTGATTCAAGATCTAATAACCATTTTCGTCGAGTTTTAAGATTTTTGAACCATTCATTTTAATTATTTTTAGCGATTTCTACCACGAACGAAAAATTAGTTTAATTTAAAATAATAGTTTGCGACTAACAATCATTTGAGAAGGTTAACAACTGTGGCGTTTCTCGATCTCAATTTATAAGAAAACATTTTATAAATGAATACTGTATTGAAGTTAAATTTAAACATTAAAATGGTCTTTTTTTAAAGTAAAAACTTTTTAAATTTTACTGTAGCATTTGAAAAAAGTTGGTGCGTGGTCTAGAAAATAGTGCATTAAATGCGCACTAAGAGGAAGTGCCTGTCCATTTCCACCTGTGCTGTCACCCAGGCGAAGTTTAAAAGCCACTTCTATCGACCCTTAATGGAAACACCGCTTGGCTATCCAGTGGACCCTGTAAAGAAAGATCTCGAGTTTTGTTCTTTTTCCCAGAACAGGGAATGTTCGCACATTTACCTAACATGTCACTGCGAAACACCTTACACAAATGGTGTCTTTTCTTAATCTTAAGTGGGTTTTCTGCTAATCCTAAAGTATTCTTTTTTTTTTTTTTATTTAAAACATATCGTAAAACTGGCTCTCAAATTTTGCATTATTTGCATTATTTTAGAATAGTCTATAAACTAAAAATTATCTCTCCTTGTCGTATTCTATTTATGCATTATCTCTTCAAGAGAGAAGCAAAATTATTTTTTACGGAAACTATTTTTTAAGATAAAACGCCATTTATAGAATAATGAAGTGTAAAAACTATAAAGAGATAATGTTTTCATTATACTTGCGGCCATTTGTAGAATAAAATCGAAAATTAGGCAAGGATTTTAAAAAGCTGCAATTTGCAGAATAATAGTAATTAAAAATCAGCCACTTCTAGAATGGCTTAGTTGATTCTGTTAATACGAGGGAAACTACGAGGCAAAAGTTTTTAAGAAACCATTTTCCCAAATATTGCATATCTGAAATCATTTTGAAATTATTTACGCTTTTCTGTATAGAATTTTGAAATATTATCATCCTAGAACAAAAGTTACTTTAAAAATAGTTATTTTATTTAGTTTTAAATTGTTTCATTAAAAGAAATAAAATAAACATAATGCGTAAAAAATAAAGCAATTTAAAGGAAAGAAAACGTGTTTTTTTTCATTTATTTTTATTTTTCTTTAAAATCGGTGTTTAAAAAAATAAACGTATATACTAAGCTCTTAAAAGAGTTTTAATAGGCAGAAAATGTCATTTTTAGTTATAATTTGCCTTTAATGATCATAAATTTATGAAGTTCAGATAAAATATTTATTTACAAATTGAAATAGAGATCAACTGATATTTTACTCTAATGGTTTTCAAAACTTAAAATATATTTTAATTTAAATTAGTATAAAGTACAGGGATATAATATTCAAGACATCAGAAGTTGTTCCTCAGAAATTTGTTACATTTTTAAAGGAGAATTCTTAGAAATTTACCATTTTCCCCGAATTTTAGAAATTAAAAAATTCTAATTATTATTAATAATAGATACAAACAAAATGAGAGCTTCAATGCTGTTAAATTTAAAGTTGAAAAAGCAAAGTTTAACTCTTATCTCATCTTTTAAACTTAAAAATAAATATGGCATCTAAATGCAACGAAGCTCGAACTTTTTTTTTAATCTAAAATGTACGTCCTTACGTTAAAATAACTAAAAAGTTCGGATCCTAATACACTGATTATAACAATTGATTTTACGCCAATAGTGTTACAAATTTTAAAGTGAGTTGAACACTAATATAGTAAACATTTTGTACTACCTTAATATGGGGTTAAGTTGATACATAGTATTATGCAAATTAAATCATCTTAATATTTATTGCAGGATACTGCAGCTTAACTCATATAAACAGATGCTACAGTACTTATTTTAATAACTTTTAATGTCTGTAAAACAAATTTGCACAATATTTTTGTTCAAGGCACAGATATTATGTTTCAATGCAAAGAGTTAAGAGTGATAAAAATTTTGAAGTGCATTGCACCACAATGTCGTGTAAATTTAATAGCAGCTTTTTAACGATGCAGGTTTTCGAGGTTTTCTTCTCCATGCAACGTAAATGCGGGTTAGTTCTATCAAAAAGACCTCCACGAAGGCAAATTTCTCCCAATACTTTATCCAGAAGTTCCCTTGTCTTCTGGATTGTGTTCAAAAATACAAGACTACGGAGTTGAACATTGGTAGTCGTCAACCTGAAAATCGGGTCTGCTACTCAACTACGGTTATAAAATAAAATATAATTCTGATATGAATTATTCCTCAGCATAATTAGATAACCTGTGCTAACCGACTGAATGTGAGAAGTTTTCTTTTCTGTATAATAGAAACACAGTTTAGTTTCCCTCGAAAAGTCTCAAATATTAACTCAGTGGTTTGATCAACTTATTCCAATAGTTTGTCTCGATGAAGCTTAAGAAGTTTGCTTGTCTTCAGAGTCAGTTAAAGACTTCAAGATTCCGGTTTTTTAAAAAAGGATGCACGAGTAAAATTTTCAAAGAAATTATTAAAATAAAGATATGTGCCGATTCCTTTAATAAAAATATGTTATCTTTAGAAATAAATCGTTTTTATGAAAATTTCATGCATCAGACCAAAAAGTAAAGGAGATATTATTAATAATTAAAGGAATGCCCGAAGAAAGTAAGGAGATCTCCCCTCAAAGACAAGGAGTATTGCAGACAACAAGTTGTGAAGAGAGAAAGATATCGGAAATACAAGACGATCACAACTTTGAATGAAAGCTCCAAGTGGCCTTCTGTAAATCTTCCTTCAGCTGCTGCTTTTGAAAGCTAAGGTTTATCTATCTTTTCGCGGACAAAGATAAAGAAAACGGCCCATTCTTTTTTGCAAAGAGAGAGATTTCTTTTCTTTCAGCGAAGTTTATTTAATAGTTTTTTTTAGAAAAATACTTTTTAATTCTTTATAGAGTAAATTCTCTATTTCTAAGGCCATCTTTTAGCGTAAAGTAAAACAACACTTTTGAGCAAGGTATATATGATCGTTTTTTTTATTTCTTGATGAAAACAACTAATATATATATATATATATATATATATATATATATACACAGAAATATCATATGCCGCTATGGGAGATACCCTATTATTATTAATTGCTTCTCCGCATTTGAACCGGTACTTTTGTTGTTTTAAATATCCTTTATTTTATGTTTCCTAATAATGTTGTTAATGATTGCATTGAAATAAACCCATAAACAGCCGATTTAACGTAAATACACTGACGAGTTCTGCTTAATAGTCGACAAATCAATAAACTTAGATAGTACATCAAAATCAGGGCAATCGACTATAATTTTTAAAATGCATAAAATTAAAATAATTTATATAAAGGTACATATCCAAAAACAAACATATCCATAAGTTTGCAAACAGCTTCTGTGTTGTACAGCCGAATAAAATCCCTTATTTTTCAACAATTTTAACAGGTTTCTAATTTCTCCACCCTTAAAATATAATAGTACCTATATTATAATATTGAGAAAATGGTTTCTGGTAAACCTGGTACCACCAAAAAATAATTCAAAATTGCTTGACCCTGTCAGTACCTTAGAACGTAATTCGGTAAAAATTTGCAGCATCTTTGTAAGGTTTTAAATTGAACTATTCAAGTTGAACCTTAATATCGAGTAATAAAGTTTAAGATAAAACATGAATTAAGAAACATGATAAAACGGTTAAACTTAGTACCATATTAAGGTAGCAGAAAATAAAGTGACTCAGAATAAAACACTCAGAAATTTTCAACAGTGAGAGAGACATTAATGTCGTATTATCGTATAAATATATATCGTATACTCATGAAATCCTTACCGAAGAATTAATTTGACAAGATTATATAAATTAGGCTTCTGTATTTTATTTTTATGGTTTTCTACATTCAAAGGTGTTGTGAAATAAAGTAAGGAATAAATGAAGTTAAATTACTTTTTCAAATTATTTTTTTATGTGTATTATAAATAAGGAATTTGGAAAGCATATTACACTTGGAAGACACATTACATTTTTAGTAAATGCAAAATTGACAAAGGAAATTGAATTGAACTAAAAAAATAATTGAATTATTTAATTCTTAAAATATTTAAGTAGTTTAGTTTGTACAATTAACTAACATGAAAATTTGTACAGCAATTCATGAATTTGCAAAGAAAATTACTTTAAAAAATTCAACGCAAACCAACTATTTATATCTACTGTGCAATCCTAAATTTATTTTTTGTCTCTTATTTTAAATTTACAATCATTTTCTAAGTATAAATAGTTTTAAAATACATGGATTAATTTTAAAGTGTTAACGTTTATGTTTGGAGAGCATATGTAACTTAATTACAAACTATTATATTTGTACCAGAAATTTATAACAGTGTTTATAAAATATAAGACTTTCTCGATACTGTACTGAATAAGGTTTATTAAGCATAAGGAAAATAACAGTAATAATAACTTATCATTTGCACTAATTTTCCTTAAAAATCTAAAAGATGGACTCTTTAAATAAAAATTCCTTTACTTCATGCAATATCGTATCTAGCCTTAATCCAGGCAACACATGCTTCCACCGAATAACAGAGAAATGTAAATTAAACATGTTGAAAAAATTAAAAATTATTGTTTTTACATAATATTGCTACATTATTGAAAATTGAAGAAAAAAAAAAGATTTAGATTATTTGAATAATTTCTCAAGTATTTTGTTACTTAAAATCAAAAAGACTTCAAATATTTAGGAATTTTCATACCACTTTTTTTTCTTAAGGGGAAACAACACAGTAGAAACCTGTATAAAAGAAGGATTTTTAATGAGCTGTGCAACAATTGTGATAAACTTAAGACATTTGTTTTTATCTTACTGTTCTTATTTTAATCTTCGTTTTATCATATTACAAATACAAAAACTTTAAAAATTAGCTCTTATTTAATACAATATTCACAACTTATTTTTTGAATTATCCATAATTTGTTGTATCATAAGTCGAAAAAATTCTTCAAGTTTGATTCTGTTTTAATTTTTTTTAAAAATTACACGAGCATAGTATTCGTTGCCCGTAGGGTTTCAAAAAATAAATTATTTTCATAAAATGGTGGTGTTTTGAAAAAAATATTCAAGGATGACTTAAATTAAGGTACTCTTTCGTAGATTACTCAAAACCAGTCAACCCAATTAAAAAATTATTATTTGCCATGAATTCTGAACATTGTGTCAATATCTGAAGTAATTCGATTGAAAATTGTACTAGATACAGCAACTATGAGAATCGAGTAAATTGTGTTTTAAAGTTTTGTTATTCATATATATAAAACTTTGCAACTAACTATAATACCGGTCCATACGATGCACCTTTTCAACCTCCTATGACACCTTCTCTTCATTTTTATCATTTATTTCTACTTGTTAAAAAAACCTTTGGAACCTTCATTAAATTTATTACAGATGTTGTTGTTGACGTATGCCATTTAGGCAGAGAGGGTGCGATTGTTCTTGTTTTCCAGTGGCGCCATCTATGACCAAGAATTCGACTTCTGCCTCACCCATACGTCACACCCGCTTTAGGGAGGATCCATTCATACGTCCATTCATTCATCCACAGATCGTAATTTTGACCTGAATCAGAGAACGATCAATCTCCAATTCAGCACCCCCAGAGGTATTGATTTGTTATGGGAGCATGGAGGACTTAAAGACTCGACAAAGTTAACGAGCATCAGTCACCATTTACTACACTGGGAGTCTTCGGCCGGTAGGGATCGAACCCACGACCTCTTGAACATGGTCCCAATGCCCTACCAACCAGGCTATCCCGGCCCACTACAAATAAATAATTTTAATTTTTTATCTTGAAAGAACCATTCATTCTTTTTCTTACATAATTTAAACAAATTATTTCGATAAAATAGTTAAAATTATAGTATTATACTAAAATTTTTCTTATAGGAGTGAGCAATTCCCACTAATTCACTTGTTCATACATATCACAGCACTTACGTCACGCGCTCCGCAAATTAAGCTCTAATTTTGATATTTTTAAGAAAATCAATTAAATATTTTGGAACAATATTCTTAAAAACATCGAAAAATAAATTACATATTTTTAATTTTTTGAGAATTTTATTGTGTTGTTCCCCATTGAATTATCTGGTTTGGAAATGAATTTATTTATGTAACGAACCGGTAAATTTCTTAAAAATTAGATTTAAAAGACTAGGTCCAATTATATGAACTGTAATTGTTTTATTTAACCAGAAACACTCAATATTATTAGTATCATTGAGTGCTTCTAGCCCCCTAATGTCCCCTTCTTTGAAGGGTTCTTTTTTGAACAACCAAAGAAAAAAAAAATTTTCTTGACAAATATTGAAAAATATATTTAAATGCGAAAGAACTAGTTTTTTAAAATTTTTGTTGACATTAATCCCACAGACAATGATGACAGTTGCGAGAGAGCTAACTAAACAGTCAAATGAAGAAGAGCCTCATCAACAGTGCAATTTTCTGGGATGGACACATATATAGCAGCAATGTAACTTTCCTATAAGTGGTATAGACTAGATATAGAAGTAACTAGGACTTCATTATTCCTAGTTTGTCATATTCTTACACACAGGCAACAGTCTAATCATATAAACAATATTACTAATAGCATTAACCACTACCAATCCTAATGTTGTAAATCCCCCTTCTCAAGTTTGTTTTGTTCCTTCAAGCAACCAAAACATGTTTTTTTCCCCTTACATATATAAAAAAACAAAATTAAATAATAGAAAAAAAATTTTCTGATTATTTCTGTTGACATCAATACCAATGACAGCTGTGAAAGAACTAATTAAGCAACCCGATGAAGAAGAGTCTTAACAGTGGAATTTTCTGGGATGGATACAAATTCCGCAATTTTTATTAGATTTTTTTTCCATTTGCAAGAAATAGAAAGCATTTCGAAGCGTCATGACAACGCTAAGTTATCCCACTTTTCTCCTTCTTTCTTTTTTTTTTTTTTTTTTCTAGCCAATCCCCTATCTTTTCCAGAGTTTCGATTTAAGAAAACGGGTTAAAGCAAAATAAAATGTCTAGACATTTGCATAGTTAGAAAAAATGTTGACTCTAGAAAAGCTGTCATTTGACGGTAACCGTAGTAACAGCAATTAGCGAGTGGTATGTATATTCTCCTTTTTCCCGTTAACTCAATTAATTCGGGAGAAAAAGTCCCCCCTTTTGCTATTAATTAGCATCTGCTCTTAAATGTTTTCCTTCGAGTAATTAACTCAGATTCACAGTTCCATTGAATTTGGTAACAGATACCAGAACAGTATTTTACACGCTAAACTCTTTTCTTTCTTTTTTCTTTTTTCTTTTTTTA
The DNA here is from genome assembly GCF_982258835.1 of Parasteatoda tepidariorum. Lineage (NCBI taxonomy): Eukaryota > Metazoa > Arthropoda > Arachnida > Araneae > Theridiidae > Parasteatoda > Parasteatoda tepidariorum. The sequence continues at coordinate 72,526,450 of NC_141765.1, forward strand.
AAAATTGTTTGCGAATTTTTTTCAATCAAAGGTGTTGTAATGTCGGAGTGAATTCAATTTAGAACCAAGAAAAAAAAAAATCATGCCATCGTAAATTCTAAATTAAGAATTTTTATTGTTTGTCTTGTAATTGATAGTTACGTAGATATTATTCTTTTTTTCAAGTTGGTTAATGTTGATAAATTTGCGCGTTTCAATGCGTCATTATTTTTTTTCTTACGAATGAGTTGATTCTTAATTTGAGAATGATCATTTATTTGTATTGTGGATGGGAAAGTTGCATATATAATTTTTAATTTGATGATGGTTTTCACGCAGTTTGAAATGACTGTAGAGTTAATTGGATTACTTTATATGTGTAAACTGGAGTTACAAACTTTACCAACTATTATGTTCATTTAAAAGGGAAATTTTGCTTTAATTTGGATTAGAATCAAAAGAAAACATGCCATTTAAAATAATATTTTGAATCTTGTTTCAGTTATAGTAACAGGCAATTTAAAACCTTTTATAAAAAAAATATGCTTCACTTAGTATCAGAATTTATATATTATTTTAAGTTGCTTTAATTGCATAATTTTTGTATTCAAGAACTAGATATTCTATTTCTGGTGTTTTATGAGAATAACAAACTAAATACGATGAATTTACGAACTTTTATTGTTTGTCTCGAAATTGATAGTAGCGTAGATATTCTTTATTTCAAGTTTGTTAATGTTGATGAATTTGTGCGTTTCAATGCGTCGTAATTTTTTTTTCTTACGAATGAGTTGATTCTTAATTTGAGAATGATCATTTATTTGCATTGTGGATGGGAAAGTTGCATATATAATTTTTAATTTGATGATGGTTTTCACGCAGTTTGAAATGACTGTAGAGTTAATTGGATTACTTTATATGTGTAAACTGGAGTTACAAACTTTACCAACTATTGTGCTCATTTAAAAGGGAAATTTTGCTTTAATTTGGCATGTTTTCTTTTGATTCTAATCCATTTAAAATAATATTTCGAATTTTGTTTCAGTTATTGTAACAGGCAATTTAAAATCTTTTATAAAAAAATATACTTCACTTAGTATCATAATTTATATATTATTTTAAGTTGCTTTTATTGCATAATTTTTGTATTCAAGAACAAGATTTTCTATTTGTGGTGTAAGAATAACAAATTAAATACGATGAATTTACAAATTTTATTGAATGAATCTGTGAATCCATAAGAACACTACTATTGACATCCATCGGTGTTTTGACATAATTATTTGCACTAAAATTCCTCCACTACTAAAACTGAAATAAAGTGCTATTAGGACATAAACGAAAAAATCTCTTTTTATTACGGTTGTTTTAACTACAATCGTTTTTTGTCTGTTTTAAATTCAGTAATTAACTCTAGATATAGTTACATGCTACTCAACTATACCCTCATCTGATGGTAAAATCGGGAGGAACTCAAAAACCGAGCAAAATAGAGAAGTAAAAAATTTTTTAATTGTTTTTTAAAGCTCCTTTCCCTAAGAAAGCAAAAAAAAAAATATTTGTTTAAGTACATTAAACTCGAAGTAATGTTATCGTTTTTTTTTTAACTTTACATACCATCTTGCAGCCATCTTGACTTTAAAACGGGCAAATAACTTGAATATTTAAACGCTTGTAGTTGTTGTAGTTCATTTACATCGCACTAGAGCTGCACAATGGACTATTGGCGACGGTCTGGGAAACATCCCTGAGGATGATCCAAAGACAAGACATCACAATTTTGATCCTCTGCAGAGGGGATGGCACCCCCGCTTCGGTAGCTCGACGACCTGCGCGCGAAGTCGAGCACTTTACGGTAGAACAGTTTAACGAGGACCCATACCGCACACCCTCGGTTATTACGCAGACTGATCCAAGTGGTCACCCACCCGCACACTGACCGCAGCCAGTGATGCTTGACTTTGGTGATCTCCTAGGAACCGTGTCTTAATGATCAGTCCACTGCAGGATAAATATTTAAAAGCAAATTATATATATTTTTTAAAAGTCGTCAGTTTAGCGAGATTTTTTTTCCCTAGAGGAAAATCGTTTAAATCAATTAAAAATTCTCGATTTTTGCAAATTTTTATGCGACAATGAAGGAACTTTGAAATTCGATCGTACACATTTTTCACATTGCAATAGCTTTTCTTCATTTCACTCCAATTTTATAATTTGTTTAGAGAGCTCCGGCTAAAGATAAACGAAACATAACTTAAGTGTTATAAATTGCTGTTACAAACACAATTCAGTCATAAAAGTTACGCGTTGAAAAGCAATACAGTGATGACATTGCCTTCGAAAAGCTTCTTTAGGACAAATATACATCTGGTGAAGACGAATAATATACATATTATATATAGCATACCATTAATGTAATATGTTATTATATAGGCTTATTATACATACTTACTATGTATGTATAATAAGCCTATATAATAAGTATATATAATAACCCTATATAATAAGTATCTATAATAAGCAATTATAATATGCTGAGAAATAAGCTCTTAAAACAGGCCTATCTTTATTCTGATTTCTGACACTGAGAGAAAAAAATAAAATTTATCCCAATATGCCTTTATTTACGGGTTTCAAACTTGTCTAAAGAGTTGTGTGAGTGAACTAGACGATGAATCCCCGTGTATTAAGTGATGATCGGTGCACGTTAAATCTGACGGAGTCACGAAGTCCTCCAAGTTCCGAAAACAATCTCTGGCGGTACTGATCCAGAGGTTCCCTTGTTTTCTGGATTGGATTCAAAATTACAAGGCTACCGATTTTAACATTGGTAGTCGTAAACTCAAATTTTGGCTCGGCTGTTCAACGACGGTTATAAAATAAAAGAGTTGTGTGTACGTCAAAAATTAGTTTGAACGTCACATTATAGGAAGTCTTGAACAAAGCACATTTTTAACATATTTTTCTTAGAATATATAATTACTAGGTATCAATTTATACTAAATCTACGACTGTGTAATTGACTTTTTCCTTAATCTGCATTATTTTCGAGACTCCGCAGAATTTACCTGGTGAAGCAATGACATTGTCTTTCAAATTGAAAAGTTAATACACCAATGAGAAACTGAGACTTAAAGCACATCGCTATTTGGCATCTTTTAATTTTTTAAATTTTATGTGAAAAAAACATTTTCAGGTTACACAAATTATTCTCTCTGACATCTCGCTATTTAGCCTCCTTCAAACTAACGAGAAGTTAATTCATGTATTATCAATTTCTATGATAAAAACATTATCAATTATATAAATCATTGTCTTACAAATAAATGGTATATTTTATCACGATATTTTTGGCTTAACATAAAACCAAAAATTTAACATTAAATCCGATAAAAAAAAATTTTTTCTTTGCATTTTAGAAATAAGAAAGATTTAAATTAATTAAAAAAATACTTAAACTTATGTTTTGATGAAAATGACATTGTAAACGTCATTTGGTACTATTTAATGATCGACTATTAAATATTTTTCGAAAAAAGATTGAAACTTAAATGCATTTTATAAAAGAGCTATGTTTCCTCTTTAAGTGATTTAAAAGAATAAGAAACTTTTTGACCTCTTATGAATTTAATCTTTTTCAAAGTAGCTTGAAACTCCACGCAATTTCCCCGCAATTTAATGAATAGTAAAAGAAATGTTTGCAAATTTAAATGTTAAAATAGATTGAATGCGCCTCAGGTAAGATAATCGTTTTATTTCTTCTCTTACAAAACGCCCCATTATTCTTTAAAGAAAATGGATAAAGAATACATAAATGAATTGATAAAGTGAAGAAAATAAAAGTAGTAAATCAAAAAGAAAACATTTTATGCTGCTAAAATGTTAAGGATGTATTTATGGCAGTAAAAGATAAAATACATAATTGCACAAAGGTTTGTAAAAACAATAGTTGGAGTTTTCGTAAGAAGCTTATCATAATCAATTTAGTGTTGTCTTCCTCGATGTTAAACAAAACTACATTTATATTTTCTCTTAGGTATGCGTAGAAATTAGTTTATGCAGAATTTTTTTTCTCAATAAAGAGTCTTAACATAGCAGAATTTTAGCTCTTAATTCTTGTTTTTTTTTTCTTCTTTTTTATTTCTTTATTTTTTTTTAATAATATCTACGGAAATAAATCATGGATCTCAATTCTTAAAGCTGAGACCAAAAGTTTTAAAGTTATTAAGTTTTAAACCTAATTTTAACAAACTTCTTGAAAACTAGATAAATGATAATTGAATTTATATTAAAAAATAAGGTTAAAATGTCATTATACGTAAATTAAAATATCTTATAACAAAGTTAAAATATCTCATAACAATACTCTGAGAAAAAAGTATGGTCCAGATTATGATAAAATTTATCCTACTTTTGGTTCTATAGGAACACCAAAAAGCATACCGAAGCATTTTGGTAATGATTGCGGCAAAATTAAACAAAATATGGTTTTATAATGCGTGGTAAAATTTGGTCAATGGTGAAAAATTGGGTAATTTAATCATGATATCTTAGAGCATGGCATAAAAACCATTTATTCAGTTAAATTAATTTTAAAGTTTTGTATTTGTGACTAAATTTGTGGCAGTGAGAACTATAATTTCGAAAGCCATATTTTCCAGTAAACGGCTACCATATGAAGGAAAAATTATCAAATGAATAGTTCAAATACTGTATAGTTTGGTTTTATTAACCACAATTATGTTTTCTTTTTCTTTTTTACTTTTACTATACAGTATGGTAATTTTACCAGAATTTATTTCTCCGTGTGTAATTAATGTAATGTATATAAATATATCTAAACTCATTTTGCTCGGTAAAGTTTGAAAGTCAACTATATCATACATTTTGCGAAATATGTTAATGTGGTAATTTTTGCTTTTATTTTATTTCGCATAAACAAACTATGAGTAACATTTTTAAGCTACTAAAATGTTAAAAATCAATTTATGTCTGGGAAAATAAAATACGTAATTTTTCAAATGTTTGTGAATAACAAAACAGTTGGGCATTGGATATATATATATATATATATATATATATATATATATATATATATATATATATATATATATATATATATATATATATATATATATATATATATATATATATATATATATATATATATATATATATATATATATATATATATATATATATATATATATATATGTACACACACTCTATAACAAAATATAGAGTGTTATACATTCTTTAACAAAAAAATCGACGCACCAAGAAGCAATCATCCGATTGCTTTGAAATTTCGTATGCATGAATGTTTTGAACAGATATGGCTGGAATGATGCCGACTGGGGACGTATAGTCTTTAGCGACGAATCCCGCTTCCAACTGCGTCCTGACGTTCATCAAAGACGTGTTTGGAGAGGCACAGGGCAGAGGGGGGGTCCTGCCTTCACTATTGCACGCCACACCGGCCCTCAACAAGGCATTATGATCTGGGGTGCCATTTCCTTTGACAGCCGGACCCCTTTGGTCGTCATTAGAGGTACACTTACTGCACAGCGGTACGTCGACGACATCCTAAGACCTGTTTTGCTACCGTTTCTTTTTTAGCGCCCTGGGCTGGTTTTTTAGCAGGACATTGCCAGACCACATACGGCACGTGTTGATATGAACTGTCTGCAAGGTTGCAAACTCTTCCCTGGCCTGCCAGATCACCAGATCTCTCTCCCATCGAGCATGTCTTTGATATGATGGGAAGGCGATTGCATCTGGCACGTAATGCTGATGACCTCGTTCTACAACTGGATCAAATTTGGCAGGAAAAACCGCAAGAGACCATCCGGGAGCTTTATAGGTCTATGCCACGCCGTGTGACAGCTTGTATCCAGGCTAGAGGTGGGTCAACACCTTATTGAACTTGTTACTGTAACTCTGCAATAAATTATTCCATTGTTCTGAAATTTTATTCATTTACTATTCTGTACATTGTTTTCCTATCCACCAATTTTCGTTTCATTTGGACAACTCTTTCTTGGTGCGTCGATTTTTTTTGTTATATATATATATATATATATATATATATATATATATATATATATATATATATATATATATATATATATATATATATATATATATATATATATATATACATACACATACAAGCACGCATTATTATTTTTCAACCCTTATATCAAAAAAAGACTTACACCAAAATCTATTCCCTTCCTTATTGGATATTTTTTGCTAGAATTTGACATTTTTACAATGAAGCAAAGTATTGAAATGAGGGTACTGTTCAATGGATAAAAGAGGAATGATAAGAAAATTGCATTTTTCATATAATTAACATATATTTATCATTCGATGCAAAAAGAAAATGAAACACTCACTTTAAAAGCATGGAAATGTTTTGTTATGTACGCTTCTTTTCTCCCAAGGAAGTTTACAAAGTTGCCTTAATAAGATAGTAAACTGAACAGTGCTTCCGTTCTGATTGAATTATAGTATCATATATTTAGCCGGGTAGTGGAGTAAAATTCAAAGAAAATTTTGCAGGATTTAGAGTTGAAAATTTTTTTTTTCTTAAGATTAAAATAAGAAACAATGTGCTTGGTATTATGAAAATTATTTAGACAAATATTTATAATTAATATTGAACAAAAATATTACTGAAATGAAAAGTGTGGCAGTTAAAGTTATAACTCATCACAAAGTTAATTTTAACATTTGTGAGCCTATATTTGATTGAACTATTGAAACAGTACTTCAATTCCAAAATCAAATTTATTCAGCTCGTTTGAATAGTTAATTTAAAAGATATGCAAATGAATTTTATGCATCATTTCCTTGTTCCAGAGTGATCTTTATTGTTCTTTATTTATTGTTATGAGATGCTTATAAATTTGTGAGCGTGATTGGAAAATATTTATGTCTTATAGTCCTTTCTTTTAATAATTTCTTTCTCTTCTTATAATAATTTTGCACAATATAAATGTTTTAAAGTTTATTTCCTCAACTGTTATGTAATAATATGAAAAGTAACTTCATATAAAATATATCTTTTATTCCAATCGTGCATACATAGAGAGAAATAAGTATTTTCTTAATTATAATATTAATGTTTTCATAGAATTGGGTGAAAATTTTTATCGAGTGTTAAGTCGAATATGAAGTCACAATCGGAATCCAACTCTCAAAAAATCCGCAGTCAGAGTCGAACCTTTCATCTACCTACTCCACAGCTCTGATATTCAGGTATAAAAAAGATGAATTTCCATTTGGCATATAACTCAACTTGACTCTGTATTGCAGTTAAGTTGACGATACAATGATTCAACTTACTTCAAACAGCGTATCTTTTGTCTGTCTATACAAAGTAATGTTGAGCGTAATATAATCAAAACATTATTGTCAAGCTGAATGTTTCATGCCAAACTGTAGTAAATTAAAAAAAACTTTAATTGTATTCAAAAAGGAGTCCCAAGATCCAGATTTAAGCTCGAAAGAGGCTTAAAATAAATTCGAATAAAGGATACAAATTCCAACCTTTCGTGTAATGTTTCGTATGAAGCATTTGTGGACCAACATAAGAAAGAACCTTTTCAATGAACCATTATTCATGGATGTGAGTGTTTGACTATGTGTGTTGCTTTATTCATAATCAAAGAAACAGTCTCCAGGTGTTGAAATGCCTCTTACAATTCTCTTCTTCTCTGAATAAAAAAGAAGTAATGATAATTTTCGTTTAGTCTTTTTTCTTACCCAATAGAAGACACGAACGCACCAAGAATAAACCGGGATGGCTGCCAGTAGGTTGACAAATGAAGACTAGAGGTAGGGATGGTCCTCATTTTCGAATTAGAACCGAAAATAACTCTTCAACTTCAGAACGTCCCTTTGTAAGAGGTGCATAAACTTTGCTTAACGTCTTGTCTGTCTCTACAACATGTTTCCATGGAGGCAATCGTCAGTCAACTTTTCAGCCTGAGTCGACGAGTTCATAAATTCCTGGTTTTGTTGTTTATTTAAAAACCACGGTGGATGCGGCAACAGTTAATACCTTTAAGTAATCGTGGCGTTTTTATTATGGATGGAAAATTTCCAAAGTTAACTGATAGGCTAGTCTTCCATCAAGTTATTTTGCCACTGTCGAAAGACTTGTTTTACTGAATGAAGTATCTTTAAAAGAACTAACGCGGTTTCCGGTTAAGAATTACATGGCATAAATCAGAGGCTATCGTTAATGGTGTGCGCTTTTTTATGCGTTTAAACTCTTTCGAAAATATTTTCCATGCAAGCTTCACTGTTTTACCATCTTTAACTTGGTAATTATTTATTTGTTCCAATTAAGGTTCCGTATATTATTGCAGATGTTCTAATTTGATAACAATTCATAGTTTGGATTCACTTATTTACATCTGAGGGAATACAAACACGTTTTACCGTTTAAAATTTTACTGTCTCTCACCAGACAACTACTTATTTGTTAGAAAAGAAGGTAGGTAGGAAAGAAAGCAGCGGAAAAACAAGCAACGGAAGTCTTAAAAGCATCCAGAAAAAAAGAGCACCATAAAAGTAGCAAAGTAAAAAAGTTCTTTTTGGTAACATTTAGGTATGTCGAACTATGGATCAGAATTTTACACACATTAAAGTCACTTAAATTTGGTGACAAATTAAAGCTTGAAGAATTGATTTATTGGCTTGAATTTGAAGATACTTTTTTACTAACGTATAGAAAATGAAATTATTCAAATTCACCGATCACAATTTTACTTTCTTTCACTTGACAATTAATATTTGTTCAAAAAAAGTGGCGTCGTTTTAAGTTTTATTAAAACATGTTCTGAGTTTTACACATATTACACAGGTATTCGAATTTGGTAACAAATTATATAATATAAATTCCTTTTGCTTGCCTTTTTTTGAAAAACAGCTGTAGAAAAATAGTTCAAAACTGAATTTAATATAATTCTTAAATTTACATACTGAGCGTTTTGATCTCACCGCAATTAAAGTATATCGATAATATTTTTAAAAAACTATTTAATGGCGAGCAATATATTTTTCCATTTCATTTTTTACAGGGTGAACAACTTTGAAATTCCAATTAAGAAAGTGACGCAGGAATTGGTATACCATAAATTATTCTTGTATCAAACAATTTAAATAGTTTTTATTAATGAAAATCTTTATCATAAGTGAATCAGATAATAAGTCTTGCTATTTGTATGATCATCCTGATCAGTAGTTTCAATATATTTTTTGATCAGTAGTTTCCAAAAAAAAATTTTTTTTTTAATTCTAAAGGCTTCCTTAATGTGTCACTCTGCTTCAGATACAAATGCCGTTCTATCTTAAAACTTAGTTTTCAGTATTTTCAAACTTTTAAACAAGATGACTGCAGAGGTGATAGAGTGGACAATTTTGATAAATTTGACAAAAAAAGTATTATTTAAACATATCTTGTACTTTTTTTTATTAAACTTTGAACCTTTTTATTTTAATATTAATGGGTACTTAAGCTAGTTTTAACGTATAATTTTTTAAAAATATTTTTTGAAATAAAAAAAGGCATTAGTTTTGTCCACAACAAATCTCATTATGTGATAATAGACGCGTCCTAAAATTGATAATGAAGAAGTCATAAAATTGATGATGTATAAAGCGAGTAAAAAAAATATTTAACTTTTAAAGACATTTTTGTTTATTTCACTGTTTATTTTAATCAATGTTTAAAGATACAAATTTTTAATTTGCATTTAAGGAATAAGTTAATTATGAAAAGTCTCTTGTAAAGAAGCTATTGTATTGAAAATCTGTTTTTAGTATATTTAGAGGAAAAAATATCAATAAAGCATCATTCTGCTTTTATTTTATAAATTAGTTTGATAAATAAATATTAACTAACGTGAGAGGTCATATTGGGCGTAAGAGGTAATCAAATTGTTAAAAAAAAATTTCATGAACGCATTTACAACTGCTATTTAAAATAATGAAATTTCATGAATAAATAACTTTTTTTTATCAAAACAAAACTTAAAAAAGATTAAAGTATTATTTTTTTCTCAATTTTCACAGCAAAAAAATAAATAAATTTATTAACTCAAGGTACAAAATACAATAAAATAATAAAATTTATTTAATTAAATATAAATTAAGTAAAATAAAGTGTATGTTATAAAGGATTTTTAAGGGGGAACAACGTAAAAGCCGGTAAAAAAGAAGGATTTATTTTTTAATGGGGTTTGCAACTATTGCGAAAACTTAATAAACTTTATGTTATTGTACATTATTTGATCTTCATTTTATCATAAATAGTACAAAATATAAAAATTTACGAAATACAATGTTTACAACTTAGAGTTTATATTATTCATAACTTGCCGCACTCATAAGTAGATGAAAAATCCTCCCAATGTAGTTTTCTTGACGCGTAATGTTTTTAAAAAGCAACATTTTTTCTGAAAATGGCAGTGCCTTGAAAAAAAAACAAAATAATGACATAAAGTAAGTTACATTTTCATAGATCATTTAAAAACCAGTCAACCCAATTTAAAAGTCCCTACGGGCAAACAAAAAATATATTTATTCTGAACATAGTGTCAAACGTTAAAGTAAATCGGTTGAAAATTGTTCAAGTTAGAGATTCATCAAATACGAGAAACATAGTTTCGAGTAAATTGAGTTTAAACTTTTGTAATCATACAAATATATACATATAAATAAATATATAATATATACATATAATAAATACATATAAATATATAAAATTTTGTAACTAACTATAATACTTCAATACCAAGACTGTAAGATGCTTCTTCTGAGTCATTTTCAATACCCCTACCCCTCCATCATTTTTAATAATCTACCCTTTTTTTAATTTCTTTTTTTTTTTATTGATCTACCCTCATATGACGCCTCATTTGCAGTCAAAATTCTGCAGTAATCTTCATTTTGATCAAATTATTTCACTGTTGGGCCAACATTTGTCAATTTTTAAGTATTTGTAATTTATGGGCCAACAATTGTCAATCGACAACAACTACGTCTAATTATTCCAAAACTGTCAATAATCCTTTGGAATCTACATTAAAAATTATTAAGGCTAAGTAAGTTTCAATTTCAATTATTTATATTGAAATTATCATTAATTCTCTTTCTTCCATAATTTAAGTGGATTATTTCAATGAAATAGTTAAAATTGTAGTATTTTATTGAAATAATTTTTTTTATAGGAATGAGCAAATCCGTTCATCAACTAAGAGCACAATTCACTTGTTCTTACATATTACAGAGCGCCCTGCAATGCTCTTGACATATTATACTTCAATTTTTACATTTTTACAAAAATCTGTTCAATATTTTGGTAAAATAATCTTGAAAGAACAAACTATCAAAAAATTCAGTAATTTTTTGTCTTCATTTTTTTTAAAATTTTCCCCCTTAAATAAATTAGTTACTTCACGAAATCAATCCAATTCAGTAAATAAATACCAATACGAAGTGAGGTACAGGGAATATTCCACATTATAATGGAAAGTTTATTTATTATGTTAAATTTTAAAACAGTTATAAAGTTTAAATTTTGAAACTCTATTAAAATTTTAAGTAGAATGGAGAGTTTTAAATAAATCATTTACTGAAATTTTACATCAACCCAAAATTAATGTCGTTTTCATACCCTATTTAGATAACAATCAAGATTTAGGCGCAAACACAAGTTTAAGAAAAGGAAACATCCCCTAGCATGTCAAAAAACCAAAACTACATTACAAATTGCTTCTACAGTTAGCTAAACTTATCTCAACGTACATAATAAACACTCATTTCCCAGAAACGTTTACCGAATCCATCAACATTTTGTCGGAAAAGACTCCAAATCGAATGGGGGGATAGAGACGAGACAATTCGAATCCCTCTCTCTAAAATATCATCTTCCGCATCCTTTAGCACCCTTGCCGCGAAATACCGCACCTGGTGACGATGATTAGCGCCTAGCAGCTGCGCCAAAGAGTCACGCTCATCGCATTAGTCTGCCATGTTTCATAATATCTCTTTTGAGTTGTTTGGCTTTTATACAGCTCTATTTATCTCCAAACACTGCTTTGGGGATAAAATATTTCATTTATCCTCAGGAAGTTGGGAGATTAAGAAAATACTTTGAACATGGTTTTATAGAGTAAAAAAATATTGTTTAATTCGTAGATGGAATATTGCTGAGGGGAAAGGAAAAGTAATAAATTCTTTCCTTTTTTCTTAAGAGGCTTTGCTTTTTAGAGTTCACAGCTTCTTTCTTTTTTTTTTCATTTCTATTTTTCTTGTGTGTTGCTGCCTAAAAGTTATGAAAATTAATAAAAGATTAAAATGTACTTTTATTCAATAAGTATATATATATATATGTATTCTCAAATATTCCCTTTTGTTTCTCAAGTCATATGAAAAAAGAAAAATATTATTAGTCGTAATTCGTTCATAAAATAAGTCGAGGGTTTTCTCACCTTGCTTAAGGGTAAAACTTTAACTGACAATTACCGCATTCTTTAATCTGCTTTTAGAAGTGAATTATTAATTCTATAAACAATGAATTAGAAAAGAAATGCTACAGAAAGGAAATATAAAGAGATTTCGTAAAGTCAACCCAAAAAGTATATTACCATAGAAAATTAAAAGATGTATAACTTTCCCCGTTTAAGAAGCACAATTAAATACTAAATATTTCAACAGATAAGCAATATATATGAGTGATAATACTAGAGTAATAATTTTATAAAAATGAATACAAATTTAACACAACAGAAGTAGATAAATGGTTGTAGGCCGCTTTTCAATTAAAGTTTTTAGTTTTTTTCTTTTATAATATTTATGTTAAAGTTTATCTTAATTTAAAAAATTACACTGTTATCCTGAAGTTTTTAAGTACATATTATCTGGATATTATTCTCAAGACGAGGAAAACAGCCCCGTGTCATAGCAAACGTAGGCTGGTTAAAAAAGTAAAATGTAAAAATTTGTATTATGCAAAAAATGTATTTGTGGTTACAAAGAAACTACTTGAAAGCTACCAAAATGTAACATATCTGTGCAGAGAAGGACAGGACTGAAAAATTCAAAACTTGTTTGATTGCTGGAAGAAACTAAGAGGGGATTACAAACACTATGAAGTGTTATTCATTGAAACTGGCTCTCATATTTTTAGTGCCGTCTTCTTCACAACTAATTCGACAGATTTCGATAATGTTTTTGTTTATTTATCGTTTTAATATTAGTTCGAAGTCATTAATATTTATACTTGTTTGCTTTATTTCTGACAAGGATAATAAAAATATATATTAAAGGCTGAGGTAATGGGACACCCTGTAAATAGTTTTTCGATTTTAAAAACAAATGTATTATTACTAAAAGTTGCTTTTTATATTTCTGACAAAATATAGTTTAGATGATAACTTTAGCAGGAAGAAAAGAGTCAAAATGCTAAATCGTGAAAAGTAATTTGAATCGAATCACTTTTCCGACAATTATTTAAAAAATAAAAAACGAACAAATATTATCACATAATGAGGAAAAAATTCTTACAAGACACCCATATAATTATGGATAAAGCCTTTTCTAGTTGAAAATAAAAATAAAATTTAAAAAAAAGAAAATTCTGATGATAAACCCCAAAATTTATAGTATTTAAATAATTTACTTCATTTAATAATTTTTATGTTCGTTATGTTTATGGCTTAATATAAATTCTGGTTCTTAAAATTGGTGTTCCAACATTTACTAAAAATACAACACAAAAAATTAACTAAACGCCGTACTCGGAAGAACCACGTTATAATTTCAAGACTATTCTTCAGAATATATCATTCATTTTACCATTTATCTGGTATTTTAAAGACATTGTCAGGACTTTTAACCCATTATAACTGCTTGCACTCTGTTTACCATGCTTTCATTTATAATGGAGTCATTCTGCTGATTGGAGTTATAATCACGCCTTCTAACTATTATATTTTCCGATTATAATAAAATTATTGTTTCTTTTAATTTTTACCATTGATTTTTTTTTCCTCATATATATTTTTCAATTAAAATAGAGTGGTTCAAAACTAACTTCTGTGGCTTCAAAGTTATTTAAATCATAATGGTATTTCTGTATAGTCCCTTTGATATAGCGAAACTAAACTTATGTTTAATACAGATTTCGCTGCCACCAAGAGTAATACAAAATTTTGATACAAAAAAAAAACTTTTTTTAATCGTATTTATTTTAAAGCCACTTCAATGTCCACGAAAATGTTTTCTACACTGCATCTCTTCAAAAGAATATTTTTAGTCGCATTTAAAGATTTAGTACAAATTTGCCGAGATAAAAATCTAGTCTTTAATTTATTTTATGAAATGAAATACGTATAACACTTTTATACTAATTTTGTGCATTTTGAGATAGAGAGCCTTAAAGTTTAATGAATATAATTGTTTCCCTATCATATTTAATGGATGGTAATTTTGTTTTGACTGACTGTGACTGAAAATAAAGCTTTTTTGGTGGTTAATAATTGTTTCGGAGAATTTTTTTTACACGCTTCATAGAAATATCAACGAACTGTTTGATGTTTTTACTTCTTAGAATGAAGTTATTTAAACGAAACTTGAATTCTTGTTTGCTTGCCAGCTGATAAAACAATTCAGGGATGTTTTTAAAAGGCATGATATAAGATCTGACAGTTAGGTTTAAATTTAGTTTATGGTAAACATTTCTAATTAAATTTATGGTACCGTCCAGTGACATAAAATATTTAAATTTGTTTTGAATGAATTCCTTGAAAAATTCTTTTTTTTAACCAAATGGGCCAGTTTCTGACATTCATTCATTCTTGTTAATAACACCAATTTTTTTTTCTTTTTTATAAGGAATACTTTCCAGATGTTTCAAAATAAAAAAGAGAATAAAGTTTCAATTTGATAATTTGATGATTACTACAATTAGAGAAGAATTTAGCGCGATATTATAGCCAAAGTGAGTTAGTTTATAGTTGAACGACTAACGAGCATTTTTTGACTATCCTGAGTGCTCTTTCTCTTGTTGCTCTGCCTCTGATTAGAGTACTAATTTCAATCATTTACTACATATTGCCAAAATTATCTCTGTTTTATAGTCAATCAAAACTTCAGCCGCATTTGGACTAGCTGCAAATTCAGAGTTGAATTCGAATACTGTCTAAATGAAATAAAATAAAAAGAAATATTATGGCCTTTCAGTTCAAAATCGAATGTTTGTATCTGTTTAAATTTGAATGAAAAAAAAATCAGTACGGAATTTTACATTTAAATTGGCTTATAAGGCCATTGAAATACTTTTGAAGATTTCACAATCTATGCTTTCAAAATATTTAATAAAATCAACAAAACATCGAAAAAATTAAAATTCAGATTACAATACGTACAATTTTGTAATCTACAAATAAATCTTGGGATATATGCTGTAACCCACACATCAGCAATGTCCCAAATAGTGAAATCTATAGGTTAGGTGCGTCCAAAGTTATCAGGATATAATAATATCAGTATTATAGTTAAAGTGTATATGGTATAAAGTAAAACGAAAATAGTATCAAATCTGGTACTTATTAAAATTAGTTAACATTATTTTCCAACCATTGTTGAAAGTGCCCTTCAACAACTTTTAGACAGAAAGGTAGTTTGAAAAATGTTATATACAAATTTAAAAGTCTCTCTCGGTTGCGTATTGTATAATTCCAACATGAATAAACTTTAACTTTCTTTTATTTTTTAGCAACAGCACTTGATGCATACATCATTCGCTGGAGCATGCAAACAGTTCACTCAAGCAAACTGGGAGAATGAACATTGGACATAAATTAACATCTAAATAAAACATGTAACATGAAAATATTAAATGGTTATACAAATTCAAACTATGGCAAAACAACGTTTAAATTATTAATTAAGAATAATGTTGTAGTGGATTTGAATATTTTATTATTATCGACTGATGAAAATAAACAGTTTCTGAAAAACATATTAGAATTGAATTATTCAAATTTTCAGATTCGAATGTTTTCGAAATCAAATGTTTTCAAATTCAAATTTATTCGCATTCCTGAAACAATTGATTTAAAGGCAACATAAAGCCTAATTCAAAATAATAATCATTTTGATATTGATTAGAAAGGAATTAGTTTGCAATGGGTTAGAAAAGATGATGCAAATCATTGTTTTGATACTGATTCAAATAATCGTTTTGACACTGATTCAAAATAATTATTGCTGATTTTGATGATGATACTGATTTGGAATGAGGAAACGAATTAAAGTTCAATTTTACAAATTATCATTCAATATCAAACCAATTCAGCGTGACTCTCAATCGACATACTTTATTTTTATCAATAAATTTGCATAAATTTTGACAGTTATCTTTGACACAAAATTAAAAATATTCGCATTAAATCATCAGTGTCAAAGTGATGACCTGTATCATCATCTCGAATTAGTACCAGCTAGACACTTATTTTAAGAGTCACGAAAAATTCAATGGAGGGAGAATTCTAGTCATTTGTACCTCCCAAAATTAATCTTTCACCAATTTAGACGGGTCAAAACCTTAAGATAACATAGTGCAATAGAAGAATTCCATGGCAAAGATGTCTTTAACAGAAGAATCCAAATATGTGACACTAAGAAGAGTGTTACTGAATTTGTCAAGCTTTTTCTTAAAGGTCACCTGAAGATAAACTGAGGGCACATAAACCTTTCAGTGGTTGAAGCATCCTTTTACGGCCTCTTTCTGTAAACAAGCAGAAATTGTTTTGCTACTTCAATGATATTCTCTCAAACACTTGCACTCACTTTGCGGGAAGCTTTAATTAAATCATTCATTAAACTTGTTTTGAAAAATAAGTAGTGTATGTTGATATTACTTAGTGAAACCAATCCTATAGAATTTTTTAAAAAATTTCAGTTAAAAATATTAAATGTTGCTTTAAAATAAATAATTAGTAGTTTTTTAACGAAAATAATACTAAAAAAAGAATTTTTTTCATATTTTTTGCATTAAAAATTTCAAATTAGATGTCAAATTTGATGTTGATATTAGATACTTAGTGAAAAAAAACTATAGTTTTTTTGCCTAGAGTTTTTACATTTTTTTCTGCTAAAAATATTAAATATTACTTTAAAATAAATAATTAGTTGTTATTTAAATAAAATAATATTAAAGAAAGAAGTGTTTCGGATATTTTTTGCGTTAAAAATTTCGAATTCAAGAAAATATATTTTTTTAATTATTGTGGAAAAGAAGATAGGACATTTTTATTGCTTAATTTATTATAGGGTAATTACAATCGATGCCTCACAGAGAAACGAAGAAACAAGAGCTATGACTTAAAGACGGAAGAAAGAAATCTTTAAAATCTTACTTTCCATTTTTTTGAAAAATAAAAAAAATAAAAATTTTATGACTTAAAATTTAGAAATTAAAAAAAAATAGAAATTGAGATAATGTGAAAGTGCCGGCAAACTAAGGGCGCAATAAAAAATAAAATCTTACATTACACAATGATGCACTTCAAAATGTCTAACTCTAACTTTCTAGTCAAACTGAAAATGTAGTTTTGGGGGAAAATAAATAATAAATTAGAGCGAGATGACAAAATATTGATTTACTGATGATCTCTTGGGTTTAACATCAAAAGTATTCTCTTTGCCGAATCTATCTAAACGGCAGGTGAAAATTCAACTTAAATAGATTTCTTCTCGTCTTTTTTTTTATGTTAATATCTAAACATTATTCGAATTGAAGTCTGGAGTAGATTAAATATTTTGCTATTGACAGTAGCAGTGTTTCATCAAATTTCGCTCGTAATTTACCAGGATAATAAGGCAAATATTAAGACATGACATTTTCCTTCATTGAGTCACTAATGTTTTAAAACGTGCTTCCTTAAATATGTTGAATATATAAGAAAATAGAGCTATCTAAACTTAAATACAAGTTCATGTGAAAATCACTCTATCCAGGAATGGTGATGCATATGGAACACAAAATTGCAGCACAAAATTATAACACAAAATGATAACATAAAATAGATTCGTAACTTAGTCAGAAAAAGGTTTTACTACAGAATCAGCATAGACTGTTGCGAAAAAGCATTTTTAGCAGAGTAAAAACAGTAAATTAAAATAGAAAGTGAAGGGAGATAGTATTAACAGTCGTTTAAAAAAAATGCTTCATGTGGTGGGAAAACAAGAAAATGTATTATAAATTGAACGTCACATTTAATGACACGGAATCAATTATCAATAATTAAAAAAACTTTAAACATTAAACTCATTTATCTCATATTAACTCATATAACTCAAGGACATATCAGGAAATAAATCACGTAAAATATCCAAAATCGAAATAAACACGCCAACACGCTCGTAAAATATTCAAATATGGAATCAAATGGTACTTTTTTGGAATGATTTACTACTTACGACTGAACCACAGAAAAAAAAGCTCCCGAAAAAAAAACACGGGACAAAAAGTCCCTGAAGAGAAGCACCTCATAAACTATTACACAAGTTTAACGTCCAATTTCATTCGGGAAGTTGAACCAGAATTTAATGTAATTAAATAATTACTCGAAGGTGATTAAATGTTTTTAAACAATTTATTAATGTACAAAATTTAATTTGAAGTTGACTGAAAGTAACTTTTAATAATTTATTCATTTTTTACATAACTATACAATACATAATGTTATTATAAAAAATTTATCAATTTAATCAATTAACAATAGATTTTCAGAAACTTAATTATTTGATACGTTAAAAATATAAACCAATAATTACAAAGTATTTCAATTTAACAGATTTTTTCTTAAAAAAAGGACCAGTTGAGTAAGTATCATTGGTATATTATTGTTATATTACAATACAATAAGTGCAATTATTGAAATTTAGAATAATTTTATGTATGAAACATATGTCCCTTCCACAAACTTCACATTAATCCTTGTATATTAATTAATTCTTATGAAACATCTGATTTCGTTCGAATAAAGATTTTATTACATTGAATTCTGGCTCAACGGCCTGCATTGAATAAGTTGTTAAATTCCTGTCTTTTCTAGGGAAGTCTTTTTTTTTCCTCGGCATTTTCTTCTTCTCCCAGTCTTCCTTTGCCGGTGTTCTTTTTCCCGCCTACCCTAACGACTATACCACACGTGACAAAGCTGATTGTAAAAAAAATTCTGCACTCATAGTTGTCAACAACTCTCAAAAATTCAAATTTAGGAAAAACACATACGTAATAGTCATTCTAAGACGAATTTTTGTTTTACTTTTCATATTTCATTAAAGAAATACTAGAAAAAACATCGTTTTTATAAATTACTATAACTTATAATTACTTTATTTAAATTGCCATAAAAAGTCATTTATTTCAATTAAGATGATATAATGCAATATAACTCTTAGCTAATGATGATCTGCAATAGTATTTTTCTTGTTAATCTGTTTCTTGAAAGTTTAAAGTATTTTTGTAGTGAAATGTCACGAACGGTGCATTGCTCGATTTTCACGTGTTTTTCATGAGTGTGAAATTTAAAAAATATATATATTTCATTATTTATTCAGCATATATCGGTACAAAAGCTACTACAAAGCATTTACAAAAGTTTTATATTTCATGAAAACAAATACAATGATTCAATTGGCTAAGCTCATTTATTTATTTCAAAAAAAGTATTTATGCAATCTCAGCTCCATCCCGCACATGGCGCTTTCTTTAATTATTATAAATTATGTATTTTTAAGGCTTCCAATAATGCATTAGTCTTAAGAATTGTGCATAATTCATAAAACTTTTACCAAATTTCTATTTTCAAGAATAACAACTGCAATAAAATGCAACCTATAAAGAAAATTCCCCACACGTGACCATAGCGCCCAAACTTTAAAAAAAAATGTTAAGCACTGAAATTTTTAAGGCTTGATGGGAAGATTTTTTTCTCAATAAAATAAAATGATTTTAGGGACTGATTAATGATATCTTACTGTAAGATAACATTTGTTAAGAAAAAAAAATAAAAAATTGCTCACGCATCCATTGAAATCACGTGATTAGACACAAAAACACACATTCCTTCTCAATAAACAAGCCTCTTTTTTGATAAATTAACCTCCAAGACAGCCACAATATGAAATATATAGTTTTAAACGTTTTGTCAAAAGCTTGGTCAAAATATTTTGCGTGCTTTGCTATATTCCTGAGGCCTATTGTTAAAATCGCAAAAAAAAAAAAAAAAAAGCGTTTACATCCATTTATGAAACTCATTTACCCAAAAAGAAATCCTTAAAAATAACATTCAATAATTATTTATAATTATTTATAATTTGCCATTATCTAATTTAATAATGAGCAAAATAAATGAAAATTGAAAAATATAAATTTTTTTAAATCCCTTGAAGCAATATAATTTTTGTTTTTAAAACTTAATATTTTCCCAAAATCAGTCGAATAGCTTTCGAAAATTTAATTTTAAGAAACAACGCTTTTTTCAGTCTTTATATGTTAGATATCATTCATTGATTGAATTCAAACGTCAGGATTTATAAATTAAATTTGAATTGTTTAAAGGAGCAGGAAAATTTTTATATCTTACTCACTAAAATGTTTTCAAACATAGTTATATCAAAAGAATATATTATATATATATATATATATATATATATATATATATATATATATATATATATATATATATATATATATATATATATATATATATATATATATATATATATATATATATATATGTAAGTAAGCTTTAAAACTCGGTTGAAATATTATTTAATTAGGGCAATTAATTTATAATAATATAATTCGAGTTACAAAGCGGATTAGTGCAACTTCTGTAAATTTTTGTTTAATTTGTAAAACCCAACAAGTTACATTGTTAGAATTTTCATTCTAAAATTACGATAAAAATAACCGGCAATAGTCTGGTCATACAATTAACCGTTAAGTGAATGGTGAAAAACATTTTTTACCTTTACGGTTTTAAAATCGCTTACAACTAGTATGGTTAAAAAACCATATAGTTTTGTATTCATGGTTTTTTAACCATTTACAACCAGCAGTGTTTCGAAATCGTAAAAAAGGAATTTAACTGGAAGTGTGGTTAAATTAGTTTTTTAGTTTGTCTTATTGTTTCATCTATCGTAAGAGATGGGAAATACTTGACATTTCTACGGTAGGCAGCTGTATGGTGCTGCCATCCTTGCTTGAATGAGAATATCGTAATCTAATAATCCAGGGTTACAAATTGGGGAAACACTTCAAGTGTTAATATGAATGGAGAAAATATTGTGAAGTCAAAGGTGGGATTCGAACCCCCGTACTGTCGGTAACGAGATTGACAGATTAGTCGGCTATAATATGTACCCAGCTGCAAGGAGCTAAATGTCTTCATTAGGTGTGCCTAGTATCTGCAATAAAATTGTGGTTGTTTAACAGTATTAGGTGAAAGTCCTTAATAAACGGTTTTTCTCAAAATAAACAGTTTGAATCCTCTTATTTATGGTTCTTTGACTGTTTTGCTTGAATATGGTAACAGATAAATTAACAGATAAATACAGATAAATTAGATAGTAACAGATAAATTAGATAAATTGTAATTTAAGCAATTATCCGAGACATTTCTGCCAGTACACTATGAAATACAATAAGTGGTTTAGTGTAATATCTGATATCTTATTCTGTTTTACTTATAAAATTCCAAAGTGTACTGTGAAGTACAATTAAGTGTGTTAATGTAACTTCTGATAATTTTTCCTATTGTATTTTTGCTATTCCTATATCGTGGGAAAAGACTTTTGAATTCGACTTGCTATATTTTATTGAGCTATAAATTTAAATTATTTGTTAAAGCTATTTTTTTTTTAAAAAAAAAGGTTTTGAGTAACTTATTTCTTTATTACTAGTTTTTAGTAAAGTAAATAAATAAACAAAAATAAGTTTTTAGTAAAAAGAAAAAAAGAAAAAAAAAGCTTTTTTAGTTTTTCTGGGGTCTCAAATATTTTCAATATGTTTTGTAATTTTGACGAAATATTGAACACATTGAGCGATTTTAATGAACACCAATGTGTCAAATTAACTTAATAATTTCACAATCGATTGCACATCACAACTAATTAAATATCAGATGATAAAACTTCGTTAAGAAGTACAAATTTTAGACAAAATACGCTTGGTAGTTCTTTTTCTCATTAGCATAGTTTACATTTAAAATATGGAAAAAATATTTTTTTTTTATATTTTATTCTTTTTTCCTATGCAAACTGAGGCTATATTTAGGCTTAAGGATATTCGGCACTCCAAAGAGCCTCTTCTAACACCTGCAAAGCAATATGAACCCCAAAATTATTTGCGTTTTAGTAAAGAAATGTATGAACATGATAAAATAAGAGGAAACGCAAGAGTGATTAACGACTTGAGCAGGAATGGGCGTTCTGTCTTCTTCGTTTGTTTTTGCAGCCATGAAACAAGTGACCCCATCCTTTGGTTCTGTCGTATTTCATGTACTACTTTTGAAGTTAATGTGCCGCTACCATCGCATCTTTGAAAAGGGGATCATCCAAAAAGTAAAAAAAAAAAAATTCAGTGTTGATGTTGAATCAGAAAATATTTTATACACAAATATATATATAGATAGATAGATAATCATTTTATGCGTATTTATCTCCATTCCGAATGATACATAAATTGATTTGTATTTATATTTTTACTATTATTTCTTTAAAGGTTGCTTTTGTCAATTCACGGAAAAAAGTACCGATTAATAAAAAATTCTTAATTAAATTATTTAACAATAGTCTCTCAGGAGCTTAACCTTTTAATAAATTTAAACTGTAAACAAAATGGATACTTATTTCCATTTAATACAATTTTAGAAAAAATAAAAATCTGTTGGAAAAAAATTTTTTTTTTCTCGTAGTATACCATGTAGTTTAACGATTTTATTGTTAGCGAATTTGTAAATTTATTAAATTTCTTTTTAAGAAAAACCTAAATAAGTTATTACTCTACAGCACATAAAACTTATCATAATTGGAGTCTTATTTAATGATAATAAATAAATTAACCAATAAATAAATTACATTCAATTTGAGTTTAACAGCTCGATCAGACTTAGTCGACCCGATCAGACGTATCATGAAAGGAAAAAAACACTGAAAAAAAATCAGTGAAAAAAACACGGTTCATAACGAGTTTCATAAAAACCGTGCTTTTTTCACTGATTTTTTTTTTCAGTGTTTTTTTTCTTTTCGTGATTCAAATCATGGTATCACAGCCAAATGAAGCCATAGAATTTTTCTTCAAATTCTTTTGAAGCTCAAAACAAAGATATTGAAATTATTAAGAATTTCTCTAAATTTCATTCTAGCTACTTATCGAAAAGCCGAAATTCTTATCGGCAAAGAGATGAAGTTAAGACAGCACGTGTTGATATAAAATAGTATAAGCAATCCATTCATTTCTTATCGCTTTTAGTATCCCTTTTTACTATTTGCCGAAATTGTAATTTATAGAATTTCTTGACAGATAAATTACTGCCTCAGGATTGACATATGCTTGTTGCAGTTTCTACACTTTGAAACAGTGTATCATTTCACAATTAACTTCTTGATATTTTGATAAAAGTCTAGATAGTTCAGTTTCAACTCTGTAGCAGTTCTCACCGATAGCTTACGTATATCATAATAAAAACTTAAATAGGTTGATAATTAAATTATTGCTGATTGAATCATGGTAAACATTTTGAAATATAAATACATTTGCGATTCATCTTTGTATCCCGCTTTTTCATTAATATTATGTACATTTCTTCTCTAAATTGATAAAAACAATTCAGTTTAAATATTTCATAACGGCAAAAAGGTTACCATTCGTTGATTATTAATAATTTAAAATAATTTACTGCATCTTCGGAAAAATTGAAGCTCGATTATTGTTTAAAGAAAAAGCACCATAATAATAATAATAAAATAATAATAATGAAATAATAATAATAATAATGAAATAATAATAATAAAATAATAATGAAATAATAATGAAATAATAATAATAAAATAATAATGTAATAATAATAATGAAATAATAATAATAAAATAATAATAATGAAATAAGAATAAAATAATAATAATAAAATAATAATAATGAAATAATAATAATAAAATAATAATAATGAAATAATAAAAACTAAAAAATAAGGAAATAATAATAATAATAAAATAATAATTATAAAATAATAATAATAAAATAATATATCTAAATAAAGTGCTTTTGTTTAGTTATTTAGAGAAGTAAGATCGCAAAATCCAAACTAGCACTAAAATTGAAAAATGTGTATTTATTTTATTCCATATTTAAACTATTGTTCAATTTATTGAATAATTTAACAACATGCATATTAAAAGTCAACATTTAGTTGCTGAAACACTATAAACACAATTTGAAACGTATTTTCATCTAAGTTTTTTTTTCGTTTTGGCTTTTATGCTATCTGTCATTTACACGCGAAGAAAAAATCTGAATTCTTAGAGTACTTAGATTAATGCACTAAAAATCAATATACTAATTGTTCAAATTTTACTTTCTAATTTAATACATTTTTCGAATTTATTTACAAAATGGCTATTAAGACAAGTTTGTCAAAGAGGAAATTAAGAAGAGGCACAACATACGAAATCACAAAAAAATAATACTTACATAACAACAAAGATTTTTCAGATAGTTCAGTCTTTAAATTAAATTAATTTAACAATTTCAGTTATATTGCAAGTAAATAAATATCATCAGTAAAGAAATATTTGATATTTAATTCGACCCAATTGTAACCTTTAATATTTCTTTAGTTACTGATAATTATTTCCTTCCCGTGGGTCTAAGCTCTCTAAGTAGGGAAGTTCAACCCTAATTATAAGCTCATGAGAAATAATTAAAGAAATGATAGCTTATATTAAACAAAAAAAGAAAATAATAGAAAATAACATTTGTTAAACATTATACGTAATTAAGCAATGCCAACTTGGAAATTTTGTTATGTTAACAAAAAAATATTTTCGTAAAAAGCAAGTAGAACCTCGTATGTTTGACCCTATTTGTAATTTTATAATATAGAATGCGTAACCAAAGCTATTAGAATTTCATTTAAATAAAAAATAATGAAAACCTTTTTATTTTAAAAAATTGACATTTCATTGTTCTTTCTGCAAATTGATAAATTTTATAATAATCCAAAATTGCTTACTTTAAATTGCAAGTCTTTTTAACAGTGGCAGTTTAGTTAATGAAAAAAGTAAGCATAAATTGCAAGAAATGTTTAATTTTCAATCTAGAAGTGAGCATTTATTTCATTATAAACTTTTAAAGCACAGATTTTTTTTCATTCCAGATATTTTTCGTGGCGTAGATTTTTTCAACACAAGCTCTTCAGTTGTTCCTCTTTTAGAAACATAAAGTGCTAACAAAAATGTTTGTATTCCTTGCAATATCTGGAAAATCGGCAAGATTTTCAACATGCCTGCAGTGTAAAAAACTATAGTGCAATATCTTTCCGAATATGATCCAACTTCAATGTTGGAGTGTTTTTATTTCGTCTGGAATTGTTTACCATCCATTAAGAGTTGGCAAGTATTAGCGGTTGTCTTCAATGTTGCTTTCATCAGCAGAAACTAAAATTCTCCGTTAAAAATGTGCATGTATGATTTAAGTTGTGATTTGTAAAAACTGTGGTCCGAATATGATGTTGAACAACGCCAAAAATTGTGTGAAGGGAGCCCTTTATTCCGATTTAACACTAAATGGAACGTTCATATATGATTTAAAGGAATGTAATTTAATCTAAAAACTTATAAAACAATTAGCTTACAGCAAGTTCTCACAAAACAAGAATTAGTCGGTTGTTAGTAATTTGTTGCGATCTCTTTAAATGATTAGTTGTTCGTCGTTAAAATAAGAATACATGTTTTTATTTGGGTAATATAATTATATTAACTGTATTAAGTGATTTTAACCTGCATAATTTCCATTAGCTTCCATTCTGTTAAATCTTGTTCGAGTTCCTCTTTATGTTTTTTCTGTAATTTTCGCATGTTGGATTAACAAAACTAGTTTTATTTCGAAAACTAGTGAATATATCATTCTAAATTAATGATTCTTACTTCATATTGTATCGTTATATTACACTTACTGATTCTTATTTAAATCTTATTTCAATACAATTATGAATTTTAATGTAATTGAATGTGAATAAAATACAAATGATAATAAAATACAAATGATGTAAATGAAATTCTGATAAAACTCTTGTACTATATGGTAATGACATTTCTCTATGGTGTCATGATAAAATTACCGCATTTATCATATAAAACAATATTTTATTTATAATTTTACTAAAATCATTATGAAAGTGCTTCAGTAAAAACTATCGAGCTCCTTGTTCTTCCCATAGAGCCAGAAACACGGTAAATGTTATCATATTTTGGTAGTTTTAACCAAACTTTTTTCTCAATGTGAAAGTAAAATTCTATTTTCAGTTTTCTTTCTTCTCTTTTTTTGTCAAATATTTATGTCGAAGAATTCGTTTTCAATATTGTCAAATGATTATGAATCTGGATTCTTAATTTCATTTATTCCTTTTAAAAATGATTAAAAGGCATATCGAATTATGTTTTTAGTTTTTTTTTTCTTTTTTTTTTTCGTCTTTTTTTTTAACAATGAGTTTTTATGCTTCCAATTTGCGAACTGTTACGAGTGTATTTTTCTATTAAGAAGTAATCAAATTTTTTAGCTCCTTATACAAAAATTTATCAACCCATGAATAAATCAATTTCTAAGCGTAGAATAATTTATAGGAACACAAATAATGCGGAAATTTAACTTTACAATCATCTGAGGACAATGGAATAAACCCACCTCATTAATTATTATATAAATTTAACGACCGATACAATTCCGGCTATTGAATCCAATATAATTTAATTAAATAAAATAATTATTCAAACGTAATTAAATATTTATAAAAAAAATAATACCTAAGGATTAATTTATAGTTTACGGAAAGGAAACCATTCCCACTTCATTCTGTTTCTTAAAAAAATTGATTAGAAACTCTTCAGCAGTTCTAGAATTGCTCAAAATTTTACTAATTACATTTATTGTACTATGATCTAATAATACTTTTTCAACTATTTATCAGTATTTTATTATATATATATATATAAATTGTATTAATCACTTGATCACTTTTGTCAACATTTTTAACTTATCAAAAGATTTACCCCCTGAAAGATTACAGTTAATTGGTATTATTATATTACTATTATATACTATACAATTCTATTTTATAATATATAATAGTATTTACAATAAAAAATACATAAAATATTACAAATTTTGTTCAGTAAACTTGAAGTGCATCTTAAATATTTTTGTATATATAAATCTAATTATGATCGTATTATTATTATTTTACATTATATTCGGGTTCAACTGCCCGAACGGAATCGCAAGTTACATTAATATGTAAATTAATGAGGTGCTATTTTCCTTGATTCAGTTTCAGTATATTGTGATTTTCTTTGGGTGTCACATAATTTTATAGTAATGTATATTCTGTTTATAGTTATGATAAGTCGACAATCTTTTTAACAGTAGTTCTAAACCTTTTTTAATACTCGCAGATGCTTATTTAAACGTATATGGGGGATTTTGTTTATTTTTTCGCCCATAAAAGTCTTCAGTTTTTGGGACTGAACATCGGAGGTTTCCTGTTTGCTAAGATATTCACCAACAAGACAGACATTGAGCAAAGGTAACGAGTCGTAGCCGCGAATCTTGCCACATATCCTCAACCTCGGAGAGAAGAAAAAAAAGTCTTGGGAAAGGTCACATACTCAACTTTCTTAGATGCTTTGTATACGGTCGGATACCTCTGCTGAAACACTGTGTATTTTGTTTCGGTTTTAATGACTTCATTCTCTTCTTACAACAGCTTTGTTTCAAATATTTTGAATTTACACTTCTTTTTTTTATTTTAGTTATTCTAATGTACAATTAGAACTATAATTTTAATGTGAAGGTGGTCTCAAAATGCATGAAGTTTCAAACTTTGCGGTATTTGTGTAATAAAAGACAGCGGAACCGATATCTCATATTTATTCAAACTGGAGCAATCTACGAAAGAACAACGCGTTTCCACGGGGAGGAAATATTGTGAACATTGTTGAATTATTTTCTACATTGGTGATCAAAAATGGAAAATCATACGAACCATTTTCTTTGCTTCTTTTGAAATTTGAAGTACATTCGTCCCCACTTAATCGCATATCGGATAATCGAATAACCGCTTATACGAATAAAATTTAATGGAACCAAATCATTTTATATGAAACTAATGTTAAACTTCCCTGTTTGAACTGTTATTTGCCTCTTTTTGCCCCCGCCAAATTGCATAAAGTGGTACTGAAATGAAAAAAAAAAAAAAAATATTAATTTTTGAGAATTGTTTCACCAGCTAAAATGGAATTTCCCTTTTACAGATAAAATAAGGATACAATAGGTGGTCATTTTAATAGAAACTTCTTATTTATTAGTAGATGTTTAGGGTAAAGTTGAAAAATTTATCAAATCTTGCTGCCAGTTTTATACATTGAAGTAAACGAAGGGGGTTGGACTTACTTCACACACATCATTTAGAATGTAAAAAGGAGCTAGAGTGATTTGTTTTGTGGTCAAGACTTGTGGTCCCCACTTGATGCATATTAGCTTTGATAAGAAAAAGTTTCAATAACCTAATACATTAGTGTACAGAGTGTCTTCCTATTAAATAGAATAATTGCTTAATCCAGTGAATAACTCTGAATTGGTTGCAAGTTGAGAGCGAAAAGGAATGATTTAAATTAATCGGAAAAAAGAAAAGCAATGAATCTTAGAAACAATAAATTTTAAAAAATCCTTAACTAAAATAGCGCATTAATTTGGAGTTTCTCAAGTTTCGAAGATTTAAAAAAAATCTGAATGTGTTTGAAAGGAATATGCACAAGTCATAAAAATGTCAGTAGAAATTAAAAGGGAATGTCTAATTTTGATAAATTGATGAATTTAACGGGTATAAAAAAAACAGTCTTAAATTATAGATTTTTTCTGAAGGGATATATAATATTTTAGCACCTACATTATACTTTTCACTGACATTAATTTATTTTTATGTAACTTTACATGACATTTATATTTTATAATACTAACGCAAACAGTTTTAATTATAATTGTTTATTGATCATAAAACTGAGTTTATTTAATCAAAAGGCTATACTATGCATTAAATACCATTAAGAAGTAAAATTTTGCAGAAATTCAGGATGTAAGATAGAATATTGCACTCCCCTCTTAATCGAATAACCCGCTTAATTGCATTGATTTGACTGGAATCGATGGTATTCCTTTAAGCGGGGTTGACGTACATGCTAATAAGTTCACTCACACCATAAACATAAAAGGAAAAAAGAGCACCGTTAGTAGCAATATAAATTTAACAAGTGATTCAATTTGAGATTGTTGAATTACATTAGACATTTTCAAAAATATATTGTAATTATTCTCTAATTCTCCAAAGAGTGATTTTGATAAAAATTTAAGAAATGATAATAATAATAATAGAAATTAGGATAAGTTTCAATAATTTTTTAAACACTTTTTTTTTAACACTTGCAATAAATAATACTGAAAACAAGCTAAAACACGGGTATTTTTATTCAACATAATATGTGAATTTTAAAGTCTAATATTTCAGTTGCATCAAAAACAAGAAACATCGTTATATATTTTTTTAAATTTTCAAAATATCTCCTAAAATATTTGTAACCATTTTTGCAACCAGATAAACAATCCTCCCTCTCAAACAAAAAGGACAATAAAAGGCATGCATTTTTTGAAATATTTCAAAAATATTCCAGATCATAATAATATAAATATTCTAATTATGAAAATTGTTAATTTTCCAGCTAATATTTTAGTTCACATCAAAAACTTACGCATTAATTCTGTATAATTATTGGATTCCTGAAATATCTCATAAAATCTTTGCAAGCGTTTTAGGTGACTAAATAAATGATGCAATGTTTCCCTCCCCCCTTTAAAAGGTACGAAAAATAGAAGCATTTTTAAAAGCATTTCACAATTGTTCCCTTAAAGGACTCAACTGATTAAGTTTCAAGTTTTGCTCTCAACGAAGGAAATGTAAATTAAGATAACAAATGAAGATGAATTATATACTATTTATAAGTAAATATTTCTAGGGAACCAAAATAAATTTCCCCTACTAAGTTTTGTGCATAGTTTTTTTTTAAAAAAAAAATATTTTCGAAAGTATGACATCCGTCTCTTATAATAATGATTAGCCATTTCCTGGCCATAAATAGGAGTGGAACTAATTTTTGAGTTCCAAGTTTGTTTCTGTCGTCCGCAAACAACACGCAGGAGCTTCGCTTGTTTACCGACATGTGTCATTGAAATCTTCCCCACACTGTTAATGTGCCGTAATATTGCGTCCTTTTTCAGTTATTTTTTTCCTCGCTGTGAATTTTAGAAAGCTATGTAAGTACTTATACTGAAGTCCAAACTAAATGCTGGATAGAGAGACATATTGGGGATAATGGATAAATGTTATTCATTTGACAGGAAATTAACATGGAGAGAATTTAATCTAAATAATAAACGGTTCTTTTATTAAATATTTAAAACAAATAGTGAATTTTGTATTATTTTTAATTTTAAATCAGTTTCTTACAACAACAAAAAAAATAAATAAATAAAACGGTAAACTAATTTATATCCAAATGTTACAATTTCGATTTTATAAAAAATAAAAAAATCGAGTTAATTATGCTTATTTAAAAATTATTTTTTCGTGATACTCAATTTTGAGTTCAGTTTTAGTCATTACATGTTCTAATATAATTATATTTATACTGATTTTAAATTATCTTAAAAATAATTAAATGACAATATTAAGTTTTGTGTAAGTCATTCATTAATGATTCTTAAGATACACTATTTTTTTCCAATTAAATCAACTCAGGATTTTTTTATGAACTTTCATTGAGCATTTTTACATGTAAGACAAACTTTATTGTTTACATGAGAGAGTTTATATATAATACAGTTTTTTTTAAAATTATTTTTAGTTTTCATTTGTTTATACATTTTTAAAAAGAGTCTGTGAATAATATTTAAATGCTTATTCTCACAAAATATTATCTACCATATTACTTTATATATGGAACTGTGAATTTTTATTTCACAAGATTCAAAATGTTTGGAGGAAAGAAGAATTAAGATTATATTTAGCGGTTTCAAGAAGATCATAATTACTTTAATTAATTCACGCTGTCTTGTACAGCTATTTTATTTCATATTTTATAACCGTGATTGAACGGCCGACCCAATTTTTTGGGTTTACGACTAACAAAGTTCAGCTCCGAAGCCTTTGTAATTTTGAACCCAATCCAGAAGACAAGGGAACTCATGGATCAAGTATGGGGGGAAAATTTGCCCTCGTGGAGGACTTATTGAGAGAATTAGCCCGCATTTGCGTTACATGGAGAGGGAAAACACGAAAACCTCCCACGGTTAACCTGACAAGGGAACTCTAACCTATGATCCGTCTACCACTGAGGATGCGGAATTGCGGAAATAGTTTTTTAAATGAATAAATTAACTAATTAATATTGCTTAATATAATTATTAATAATTCCTGAATAAATAATAATTGATAATTTTCCAATTAAATAATTAATAATTTTTAATTTATTAATAATTTTTAATTAATTAATGAGTTTTTAATAAAATAAATTTGTTTTAATGAATAATAATTAATTTCTGATAAAAAAAATTTAATTTAAAAGCGTTTTGAATTTTAGACAACAAATAAGCGTAAAAATACATCGAAGACATCGTTGTTGGAAACAAAAGTTTAAGCTAGCTTAAATAAAAATTAACAAAAAAAAATTTAAGGAAATTCAAAAACAAATCAAAAACCCTCAATAAACGAATAGAAAATTTTAAAAGAATGCATCTAAGTTCTGCTGCTTAAAAATTCACCAGGCGTGAAAGGGTTGATATGTCAAATTAAATGTAAATAGAAATCTATTTTAAAAAATATGAATTTTTTTTATTTATTAATTTTCCGTACATTCAGTTTGCAGAAAAACAATTGATACATTAAGCGGTTGGAGAAAAAAAGCACCTCATTTGTAATTATAAGAATTAAACAACCTATTCCCTTCAGGCCAAAATTAAATGTAATTAAATACTTATTTCAATGAGATAAAATATTTATTCGAATCAAGTTACATTATTTTTTAAAAAAAATCATTAATTATTAAGGTTTGATTTGAAATTTACGGAAAGGAACTTTACCTATTTACACTTATAGAATTATTAACATTTTTGTATTGTGATAAAATAATAATATGCATCTGAATAACACTTTTTCAAGTAGTTATTTTTAAAAAAAATATTAAATTGAAATATTTAATAATTTTTGTTAATATCAATGGATTAAGAACCAGAAAGATTATTTAGTGATATAATTGATACATTTCTTTTAATAATACTATAGTATGATATAAATACATTAAAACTATATAAGGTAAAAAAAGTATCATTCCTTCAACTTTAAATTAAGCTATGAATATTATTAACTTTTTAACAATATCTAATTACGTTTGAATAATTATTAAATGACATTAAACTCGGGTTTAACGGCCTGAATCAAATTGGACATTAAATTTACATAATAGTTAATGGGATCTTTTTTCAGTGATTCATGGTTTCCTTGATGCTAAATAAGGTCCTTTCTTCACGTTTATTCGCGAAATGTGTTTTTCAAAAGTCATTTTCTAAAGGAAACTATGTGAACCCTTTTTGTATTTTATCACGCAGGAAGTATTCTAAATACGTATACAATTCCTGACCTAGTCAGTGTGACCCTCCGTGTGTAATTATTAGAATTCATACAATTTCAGAGCTGCTTAAGAGAGCTACTGAAGGAGAAATAGTTCATGGCAATATCTGCTTTACTTTCATTAGTATCCTAAAGTATTGAAAAAAGAGAGTTTGCGAAAACTAAGAATAAACCATGAATATGCCGAAATCAAGATATCAAAATATATTTTTTCAAGATATCAAAATATGACAAGGAAATAATCCTGCCATAGCAATCCTGCTCCAGTAAGAAAGTAATCCTGCCATAATTTGTTTGCACATTTTGATATTTTGAGCGAAAAAAATTTCAGCACTTGAAACTTTGTGGTTTAAATGTGGTTAATTCACTTTTTCTATATTTTAAATTTTTTTTAATTTACCAATGGAGGTGAAACAGAGTTTGTTATGATTTTCTTTTTACTGATATAGAGTCCTTAGTATTTTGTTAAATACTATGATGTGCGGAAAGTGCCTTTCCGTGGAAATATTCTTGTACATTAATTAATTTTTAAAAAAGTACCAAATTTGTTTAGAATAAAAATTTAGTTACCTGAAATTCAGGCTCAATGGCCGAATTCATATAGTTGTTAAAGTGGTAATTTTTCCGTGCTCTTTTCAGTACTTTTTTTCGGTGCTTTTTCCAGTCTATTATTTTATGAGCTTTTTTCCGGAGTTTTTTTTTTCTATATACCAAGGACTTCTGTGTAACAAACAAACATTGAGTTGTCTGGATTAACTATTTTGAAGAATTATTGAAAACTGAACATTTAAATTTCGGCATATCTTTATGAAATATATAAGTGACTATTCTTTTCCTTTATCCATCTTTAAGGCAACTTAAAAATTCCGTTCTTTTGATGAAAAACGTTTCTCGTCTAAATAGTTATAGTTTCTATCATTAAAGAAATTTTGTAATAGTCAAATATATTGGATGGGACAAAACATTCAAACCAACCTGTAACAGCATTTATCGAGTTATCAAAAAGACATGTGAAAGAAACGCATGACAACACCAAAACGTAGTTTCTTCTTAACCTGTTTAACTGGGAGTAACATTTCTTTTAAAAAAATTTTGCTTTACTTTTTCTTTACTTTTTTTTCTTTTAGGATCTGAACATTTGCTTTCAATTATTCCGATATATTTAAATTTGTTTATGTGTAACTTTTTGAATGCACTTACAGAACATTAAACAATTAGTAGAAATATTCGTCAACATTGTAAACATTCTATTTAGTCAATATTTTTATATTATCACTGGCGTATAACAGCCGATACTGTTCATATTTACAGTTTAATGTTCAATTTCCTTATAATTTAAAACCCAACACAGAAAACCAGGGAACTCTTGAATCAAGCATTGGGACAAACTCGTGGACATTTTGATGGAACCAATCTGCTTTTGTGTTACATGAAAAGGAAAAACATGAAAATCTCTTACGGTTAGCCAGACATCCGACTCTTACCCATAATCTGATTATCACGGGAAATATTTTTTCGTCAACATTGTGATCAGTGTGAGCCAAGAGCAGTATTCGAATTGACCAGCTGATGGAAAGAACGTATTATTGGTCGACAAACTGGTTGCTTTAATAGTAGGAGAGCGCACTATCCCCTGAGCCAACCCAGCTCTCATATAAACATTTTAGAAAATTGTTTCCCTATAAAGTGGGGTATAAAACAATATGATGCTTTAAGAACTATTATAGGTAGGGGAGAGTGGGGTCAATTGTAACAGGGTACGATTGTAACAGAGCAAAAATTTCGAGTGTCGGGTTCTAGATTTGGTTCCTAGGTGGTGCACAAGGTGTATTTAACAAATCTACTTGTACACCCCTGATGGCAACCATTTTTATGTACTTTTGAAAGAGTTACATCACAAAAGATATTTTCACGTCACGCAAGTATTTTTTTTTTTGGTATTAGAATATTTTATTGTAACAAAGTAATTTTGTTTAAACAAATAAAAATTAGTAACCGAATATGTAAGTGGACTCCTTAATTAACATTTCAATAAAAAAAAGATTAGTTTTGCTAATTAACTAGCATTGTTTTTAACAAATGAAGCTGAAATGGCGTCTTCGGGACGATTGTAACAATAAGTAAAGGGACGATTGTAACAGCTGTAAATAAATAATCTTATGTTTACAAACCATTGCTTAACTCTTTAAGAACCACCAATAGTTTCCTATAGCATTTATATTATGTTGCATGTGCATTATTTTATTTGTCACCTTTCACAGCATAAATTAAAATTTTTAACCCCTTAAAGTTAAAAGTTTAACCCTTTAGGTCTCTGCTCATTATTATTTTTACTCCTAAAATATCACTACTATTTTGATCAATAAAAAAATATATCACAACTATGATAATATGTATAATTAACTATGTTTTAGTTGAATTTCTGAACTGTTACAATTGACTCCGTAAGTGGGGACAATTGTAACAAGTGCACGACTGTCAAAAATTGTTAATAACTAATATAATAATATTTAAAATCTGGTATTTAATTTTTTTTCTCGTAGAGGATAGTCTACTTTATTCGTCTGTCAATTAATACTAATAATATATTGGATTTTTTGTTAGTTAAAAATAGTTAAGTAAAAAATGTTACAATTGACACCATTCTCCCCTAATGTTCGCGAATTCATTTTTAAAACGTACGAAAATGCTCCCCCCAATTTCAATGAAAAACAAAACCTATCGCAGTCACAAAAAATAATAAATAAATAAACAAAAATTTCTACCGTCTCTAGAGTAAGAAAATATTTAGCTATTTGCGTAACGAATCTCGTCCCAAAGTTTAGGGTGGTCTGGCTCGGTATTTCTTGAAACAGAAGTTCCGCTTCTTTCTCCACTCCTTTTTCCAACAACCCCCTCGCTCGTTTCGGTTACAGTCATATAATTGGAAATATTTCTCATCACCCCTATCTCGCGAAATGCAGGCAACGGGAAGATAAATACCTAAACTACGAAAGTTACGTTCTTTCCATTTGAAACGCATCTTTATTCTTCGCTTCCTACAAATTGCTGTACTTCGAAAAATTATGTGATGAAAATTCGAACTTTCTCAGATTTACAAGAAATTTATTCCTCTCTTGTGTAAAAAGGAAAATGAGTTTAAAGAAAAGACTTTAAATTGTGTAGTTTTTTGGGATTTTAAAAAGAAAAATTTTCTCGATAATGTAACTATTTTTAACAAGTAAAGAGAGAATTTACAAGCTAAACAACGTGAAAACACATAATGCCAATATAGACTGGTTTCAGTACCTTCTTCAGTGGTGGAAAGCATAACAATAAATGAAAAGAAAATTTACTTACAACAAGAGAAGGGGAACAAGATAAAACAAGAAATAGAAGCAAAAAAAAAAGAGATTTCGTGTCCAGACAGGTATGTAGTTGCGGTACTTTCTTCACTGGTGGAACACATAATAATAAATCAGAAGAAATTTTACTTACGACAAAAACCAACAAGATCAGAGAAGAAATGGAAGCAAGATTTCGTGTTTTGACTCTACATTATAGTTCTAAACCTGTAGTATGTATACCTAAACTGACAATATTTGTTACCCGTTGTTTGGATTTATAATATATAGTAGTCTTTACTTAGATGGCACAATAAATCCCTTCTTTTGTTCAATCTTCCCCCAACGCTATTAGCCATTCCCTTTTATCTTTGTTGCAGCAGGTTTATCGTTTCCGTCTGCATCTATGTCTTTTCCTTTTTCATTCTGTACTTCAACACTAAAGAAAGTTTTTCATTAAAGAACCAAATGAACCAATTTATATTCATATGATTTGTGTTCTTTTCACGTTGTTTCGCATCTGAGAAATAGCTCTAGTTTAACCAATCTTATATTATAAAATGTAATCTAAAATTCAGGCAAGATTTTAAGTTTGAGCCATTTATGCAACAAAAGTTACGAACGAAAAAAACAATGCGTTTTCATTGTTGCACAGTATTTGAGCAATGTTGAATCTTTTCTCAGTCATATAATTACCTGTTTTAGTGATCAGAACTGGCCACCCAAATCATTTTTTTTAATGTCTAAGATATATGCTAATAAGCCCATAACCACTCACACCACACCTTGAAAAAGGAAATTTTGCACTGTTTCTACTAAATTCAACAATATACAGTGGAACCCCAATTTTACGTTTCCCGTCGAACTGGTGTCAAAAAACGCAGGAAGCGGGAAAACATAAAATCAGGTTGAAAAAATATAAGCATGTTTTTTTTTCAGATATTAACACTAACGAGATATGTAATCTTCACCTTATTTTTTAGATACTCTTTTAAAAATATCCCTTTCATACTTACCATTGCTTGAAAACTTTTTTTTTTTAGTTTGCACTTGCAAATAAATATTTTTTTAAATTTTATTTCCATTGCCCACCTGTATTAACATTTCGTCAATTCAGGCATTTTACAGGGAAGATTTGTTGACCACTCCTTCAGGGGCACCATATTAGGTGGATCAACGTTGCTCCCACAGTAAGGACAGATAGTACAGAGAATGAAAGAGCGTCTATGCCTTGCACGGGATTTGAACCCAGAACCATTTCGTTGCAAGACCAGTTGCCTGACCCCTACACAGACCAGTTGGCTCAAATAAATTTTGTTTCAGAGTTTTACTGCTTCAAAACTCTTGATCAGTTATGGGTAAATCCTTCAATATTATTTACTCGTTTTCATAGCTATCATCGGGAGCAGGCATACAATCAGATATAAGAGGGATTGAAAAGTTGTGTGTTGTAGTCGATATACGCGTCATCGAAAATCTTTAGCCCCCCTCCCCCATCATTTTGTTTTGAAGAGCCAATGTTCCGTTGGATACCGAAAAGACTGCTTTATAAAACACATTTTAAATGCATTTTAGTCGACATTGTCTAACGCAGTAGAAATCAAATTCAGAGCATCCAAGAAATTTATTTTTGCTTATGAAGCAGAATTGCAAGTTATCGGAATGAATAAAAGCGAAAAGATTACTTAACTAGTTGCTTAGTATAACGTTCTTTGGATGATTGGATTATTCCAAGATTGAAAATTCTAGTTAGCAGGAAAAATTTCTTCTGAGAGATTTTATACACTTTGTCTAACTATGTTTCCTTTAAAAATAAGAAGATAAAAATAATGATACTTTCATACTTTTAAACTGGCATAGTCTTGATCTTTTATTAAAAAAAATTATCTAAATCAATTTGATATCTTCTAAAAAGATAGTCTAAGAGATAAAACTAAAGTTACTGTATAATTATCATTATTTCTCATTATAAATGACAAAAAATGCTTGACTAAAAATATTCACTGTAGTACAATGATATACACCGAAGAGCCATTACATTATGACCACCCTGCTAATAACATGTAAGAAAAACCTTTAGCCCTCAAAACTGCTAGCACCCGCCGTGGCATTGATTCCACAAGGTGCTGATAGGTAGTCTGAGGTAAGCGCTCACCAACTGGTCCTGCAATTCCCTCACATTGCGAGGGGGTAGCGTGGCAGCACGAATTTGGTTTTCCAAGTAGGACCACAAATGCTCTATTGGATTAAGGTCAAGTGAATTTGGGGGCCAAGACATGACTTGAAAGTCACTGCAATGTTCCTCGAACCAATCCATGGCGATTCGGCCCTTATGACATGGTGCATTATCCTCCGCAGGAAAAACTGTTGCCATGAATGGGTGAACCTGGTCTGCAACTATGTTCAAGTAGCTTACAGACGTCAGGGATTGTTCTATGAGGATTATGGGTCCTAATGTGCCCCATGAAAACATTGTTCCTGGGCGAGAAACCATGAGAACATGGGGGGGGGGGGCATTGTTATAGATGGAGGGTGGTCATAATGTAATGATTCTTCGGTGTATGTGTTTCCTATATAATATAACTTTATTAAATGATTGAGAAAACAACTTATGTAAAAAAAGCTTCCATTTTAACATAATTCGACTGTGTACACATACGAAATCATTATAAATCTTATAAAACACATAAACTTATAAAATTGAAAACACTACATCAAAGTAGAATTTTTAATTTTGATAGTTATCATAATTTCTCGAACTCTCTCAACAGTCTTTCATTCAACGAACATGTTGTTAATTATTCCCGTAGTACTTTAATGTTATTACATTTACAATTTTTAATTAATTAAAACCAACTAAGGAGTTTATCATTATATATATGTTAAAAAAATGCGTATGCTCTAGAAAATTCATACGAGCAATGGAACACAAGTTCCACATACCATTCAAATAAATTGGATGAGAATTAGGAATATGCGAAATTCTCGACTTTAAGTTTTTTGGGAGCATTTTTATACACGCGATAATTAATCTCAGAACCAGCGTCCAATATATTGGATAACATTTAGTACAACTTAATGACATAAAAAAGAATATTTTAAGATTTCTTGTTTACGTCTTTACCAAGCGGAGGTCTAAATTAGATTGGCACTCTTTGAACGGAGTTTTTTTATTTAATTTAAAAATTACAAAAAAAAAAATTCAATTAAATTAATCCTTGGATATCTTTATAGCATACAAATATCTTAATGATTGAGTGCAGTGAATTTTCTTCATAACCAAAATGTGAAGAAATACGTTATAAATACATCCTGCATTATGCAGAAAATACTTAAAATATTTCGTTATAGTAAAAATTAAATTTCAAAACTAATCAAGTTGAATTTTTCTTTAAGGAAAAATATTTTATCTAAACTAAGTAAAAGCATTATTCTCTGCAATTTGTTAAAGCCTCAAAAGGTTAAAAATGTAAGCTATCATTTATTTGAGTTTCGACTCATTCTTTTATGTTTGTTTTTGTAATAAATAAAAATAAAATATGAAAAAAAATCAATGAAATTTTATTTATTCATTGAAAGTTTTGACGAAGTATTTCCACTCTGACGAAGAAAAATCACGAAAAAAAGCAGCTGTAAAAAAGCACTCCTTTAACACAACCGATTCAACCGTTAAGCAGGAATTAAATGTATTTAAATGAAATATTTTTTTTAAATAAATTAATACACAAGGACTAATATAAACATTTAATATTTATATTTAATATTATTTACACATGGAAAGCAAAAACATCTTGCAAAATTGCCACATTTGTATAGTAGAAACATTTCTGGTAATGAAACCAAAATATAAGGTATTTAAACCACTTATTTTGAAATTTTATTGTTCGCTATGGTAAAGGCGTACCGGAAATTTTGGTTTTATTATAATTCTTATTTCCACAGATTTAGTAAAAAATTCGAAATATAAAAGCAAATTTAACCAAATAAATGGTTTTTATGCATGCTCTAAATATCACAATAAAATTACCAAAACGTTCTTCAGAACTGTCACTGGTTTTATCGTTTGTTTGGAAATTTTAACCTTCTGATGTATATAACTTTTAAATGGTTTCTCTATGGCTTTTTTAAAAAGGTTGAAGTTGTGTTAAAGGGTTGATAAGAGTTAAATGACTTAATTATTTCTTCTTCAAATATAAATTCTGAATTATAGCCAGGGGTAAAGGGACATAAATGATGGCTACAAATGCGCAATTAAAGTGATTAAAAAGATTTAACTCAGATGCACCAAACAAAGGTGACCTTTTTATCTATCTTTTATGGGGGTAGTGAGATTTATTTATTTATTTACACACATATGTATGTTTCTTTGTAAATACAAATAAAGGCTTGAAAACTCTTTTCAGTTTGTAAAACGAATAGCACAATATTGTGAAAGATTGAAAAAATATATATTTAAAGTTACAGCAGAATTTGAGCCCAATCTATGCTTCAGAACGGTTAGTGAAACATCAATACTGAATAACAAGGTATAACCATATAATATTGGAGCCACCATTGCGTTGTTCTTCCTAAAGCCACTAGTGTTGAAGCGTAGAGATAGCTGGTTGAATATATTAGTGCTGTTTTTCTAATTTTTGTGCTATCTCTTCTGCAATTTGACTAGAAAAAATCTATTCCTTGCATTAAGTATCTGTATACGTACTAAACTATGTATACTAAACCAATTTTATTTATTTAATATCACACATCAATGGTTACGTTTTGATTCGAAGTCTTTACCTCCATTTTAAATAGCATTTGGCGAAATGATGAAACTGCCGTAATTAAATAATTTTTTAAAAAAAATAAGCTCCTTTAGTCCAAGTATTTATTTATTTATTTTTACTCATACATTTGCAGGCTTGTATACTCATTGCAAAGTAAGATTTATTACAAGCCCTTGTCAATATGAAGAACAGATTGCTCAAATTCGAAACGAAATTACAAAGATGTATCTATTGTAAAGTGGAGGTAGCAGGTTCAAATCCTACCGTGCCCCAAGAAAAAATGTTCTTTTGGTATCTTGTGCTATCTGAATACAGACTTGAAAGGGCATATAAGGGGCAATTCGGAGAGCGTAATTTGTAGTGGGACAATCCATTGTGAGCATAATTCGTCATCGCGACAATTCATCGTGAGTGCTCCTCACAAAGACAATTCGTAAAGGGCACAATTCATGCTGGGCTGAACTCTTTGCAACGAGAGTTTGTCATGGGTAAAATTCGTCGCGTGCACAATTCGTCGTAGACAACTCGTCGCAATGACAATTCGTCGTAGGCTCAACTCATCGTAGCGACAATTCACCGTTAGTATATTTCTTGCATTTTCAATTAATTACATCTTAGTTAAATAATTATAGCAATATAAACAGTGCTTCTTCTGAAAAACTAACACCAGAGGTATTTTAATGACAGATAGCTTTGTAATGTCATTATGAATGATACCCGAAAACCCCTACTCTCCTCTTTACGCTGCTCCAGTTTTTGAGAGAAATGGGGGTGTTTTAAGGGGAAGAATTGAATTTCTTCCAAACATTCAGGTGATGCATTGTTTCCCGTGTATTTTTTTAATTTTTTTTTTATGCTAAATTGAATAAAACCGATTTAGCGATGATCGGCATAATTGTTTAGATGTTATATGGAATTTATCAACAAAAAGTACAAATTTGTACCCATTTACCCAACAGACATTGCTATCCAAGCAAGTGAGGTATAGTATCCTAAGTTGTTTTGTCTCATGAATGTGATTATAAGAGAGTAAATAGAACGAATATTTTATAAATGTGTTTAATGTATAATAAGTGCTTCGATTGACATGTACTTATGTATGCTTTTCACATTGCCATCTAGAGGCTATCTGAGCATGTAAGATACTTTTTCCAATGTAATTTTTCATGGTGAATTGAAAGGAATAAATTTCAAGTCAATTAGATAAATAGCTTTGAAATTACAAGGAATTTCTTCATAATAAGTACAATTAAAGAAATATTACTTTTTTCACAAAAAAAAAAAAACTATTGCAACTTTTTAAATACTTGTCCTTTTTTGTTTTTGTTTTTTCTTCTTTCGATTAATCTAGAAAAAATGCATGAGAAGCAATGTCTCACTTGTCTGTATAGCAATGTGAGATGCGCAAGTGTAAGATAGTACTTTCAGTACACAAAACTCTTAAAACTTATTAAGTATTCATCTTATTAATTCCAGTTTTATCTCAATCTATTCAACGTAGAAAATTACATCGAAAAAAAGCCTCTCATGTTCAGGTAGCTCTTACATATCAATGCAAAAAGTGTGCATAAGTGCATGTCAAAAGATTTGCTTTTTATATACCAAAACCCTTTTAAATTTTGAACTTTTATTAGCTTTTCTATGGTCTTATTTGATTCAACGTAAAAAAGTACAGAAGAAACAATGCCTCATTTTCTTAGAGAGTGATGTCAGTTGCGTAATTTCATTTTTTTCTAAATAAAACCCTTATACCTTCTAAACTATTCCTCAGATAGTCTCAAGATTGGTTTCATTCAATTTAGTGTATAAAAATACATTGAGAACAACGCCTCAAGTAAAATGCAAAAAGTAAAAATAACAGCTCGAGTAGTTTTCTAGTTACACTATTTGAACCATATTTTTACAGTTACTCCTTATAATTTGACCCCAAAATGTGATTTCATTTTAAAAAAGTAGATGTGTTTCTCGAGTACAGTGAAATTCCGCTATAACGAACGTCTTTTTCTTTCATAATCTACCACTTTTTTGATTTAATATACTTATCTAGAGAAGACCTTTTTTTCTGCAGATTTTAAACTGAATTTCATTGCTCGGCACTTTATAAAAGAGAGAAATTTCTAGAACAAAATGTGTGAACAGCAAGTTTTCAAATCATATCAAGCTTTTTTTTAAGAAGAAAGTAAAATAAAGTGACAATACGCTACAAAAATTGAAATTAAGTGAAGGAAAAATTATTTTAAGAAAAAAACAGTTACTAAAAATATGCTTTAGAGAATTATTAAGCTTAAAAATTAAATTTGGACTATCTGGAATATTTTAAACAATAATGGCGATAGGTAGAATATTATATTTCTTGCGACAGCAATTTATACAAATATTTCGCTTAGCCAAGATAATACTTATTAAAATATATTTTGCAACCAATATATATCTTTTTTACGAAATTATAATATTGGATCCTAAGGATTAGCTACAACAATCATTTTTGTCTTACGCAAGCCTCCTTATTATGAGTAACAATAAACGAAAAACAAAACCACTTTGGAGCTTTCATAATTTTTTAATGGACACGAATTAAATATTTATTTAGCTTTTGTAGACACGAGTTTTGTCTTCGTTAATTGATGTATTTTATCAAAACAGTAAAAAG
The DNA here is from genome assembly GCF_982258835.1 of Parasteatoda tepidariorum. Classification (NCBI taxonomy): domain Eukaryota; kingdom Metazoa; phylum Arthropoda; class Arachnida; order Araneae; family Theridiidae; genus Parasteatoda; species Parasteatoda tepidariorum. The sequence goes on from NC_141765.1 coordinate 72,570,212, forward strand.
CGTGTTCGAGATGAACTGTGCCCGCAACGAACTGTCGCCCAGATGAATTGGGCGCGATGAATTGTCCCACGATGAATTGACACAACACCAGCATAGTCCGAGCTTGTAATGAACACACAAGCCTGCGTATGTATGCGTAATAATAAATAAATATAAATAAATAACTTACATAGGAAAAAACGCAATTAACCGACGAAAAACGAAGTTAATAAGTGTTTACTAAGTAAAATATAGGTTATCAAACTGAATATTTTTGGGTCATCTCAAACTATATTGAATCTCAAGCTAATTTTTGTATAGTGATTGATTTTTAATAGAAATATCGAATTACATTCGGACAAATATTTTATCCTGATGAAACCAAGTCTTAATAACCTGAAATGAATCTGCTGTGAAATTCATATAATTGTTAAAGTGATAATTTTCTCTCAGATACTTGTTCTTCTGCTTATCAGCGAAGTAATAAGAGTTCTTTTTGGTTTTTACCACTTGCGATTAATGTTTTACCACCCCCTTGAAGTTTGCACCACTATTTCAACATCCTGTACTGATAATCGTCGAAATTTCACTAGTTATCATAGTAACAATCACCGGAACCAGATTCCAGAAACAAATAACATAGATATTGCTTTAAACCATGAATTTGTTCGGTAAATTTTTTTTAAGATATAGTTATAAATTTTACTATTTTTATTTTCTTACAAATTTATGTTTATTTATACAGGCAGTATGAATAAACATCTATACAAGTATATTTATACAACTCAAAACTTAATCAATCATGATTAATTTAATAGTTCTGAAAAAATGTAGTTTTTTGAATTAAAATTATTATTAATGAATTAAAATAATTTATTATTAACTGAATGTATGTATAATATCTAGGGCTAAAGATAATACATACAGTCGAATTTTTCATAAAACGAAAATCAAATAATACACTGCTTTCAAGCATTACAAATAAAATTATTTTAAATGTAAATTTTTTTTCCTCGTTGAATTATCTTTGGGTTATTGAATTTTATAATTGCGTGCAAAAAGCTTTCGAATTAATTTACAAGCTCCTTGTGAAATACGCAAAACGTGAAATATTAGGTGGCATAATCTTTCGTCCACTTCCCTGACATAATCATTGCGACTATATTTTCCAAGATTTCAAATACCACCCCATCCCACCTTTTTATGGACAAAAGTCCTAATCTTATCGAGTTTTTATACAAAATGTCTGATTACTTAATTTAACAACTAATTATCACTAATAAATTTGCATAATTTGCATCAACCCTTTGTATCTTTAATATTAGCATTCAATGCGTGTAAATCCGTTCATTAGAACAAACGTTAAAGAATATTTTCGTGCTTCGTATAAATTTTGAATAATTTTGTACTGTTCAATGTACTTAGTATTAATAGCATCTTGTGTTTGTTTCCCAAAAAAATGTCATGTGTACTAATTAGTCTTCTGATCGAAATTGAACTGACCGAAGGTTAGGTTTATTTATGATACTTTTTGCTGCAAATAGCCTTGTTCTATGTAAGCAATAATAAAAACACCATACAAAAATCACTCGAGGAATTAAAGAAACTTGAAGCTAAGTGGTTTCGTCTTGTGCGTCAAATTACGTACTTGACTTTTGTAACTTTCTTATTACATTAAAAAACAACCTTTTTCTTTCAAAATTGCTTAAGATAGCACTTCAAAAGAAAATGAATTGAAAGGCTACAAAAATCTTAATAACAGTCATAGCCTCAATGTCTAAAACATTTTTTTCTCAATCAATCAAAACTGTCATGTATTTGTCGTCTTTCTTTTATAATTTCAACGTGAAAATGGATACAAGAAAATAAAAATGTGCAGATCTGCTAAATTTTCAAATAAAATAATTTAGGAAAATATAACCCTGGTCTATAAACATTCTTTCATCAAGAAGAAAACAGTTATAGAGCATTAAACGTAAATCAATGCTTTAATTTTGACTTAAATAGTGAAACCATTCCAAGTGAAATCAATCAATAACTGTTACCATCAAGTCACAGATTTTCATGACAATTTATTGTAAAAAAGCTCTTTATGAAAAATTCTAAAATATTTTTTGAGAAATTTTGGGCTAAAACTGAGATAAAGGGGCCATTTTGAAACTCTGATGGTGACTCGTATGCTAAAAATGACTATATCTTTTTCATTTATGAGTCATGTTTCTTAATTTTGGTGTCATTAGAAAGAAAAACGTCAACACTACGTAATAGGCTATAAAAATGCTGAAAATACTAAGATAAGTTTTTAAAAAGTTTTATTTTAATTATTTTGGGGAAATTTCTTTTGACAAATTTCAAGAATTTTTTTTACGGGGAAGTAGCAACTTTATCACCTTACTTTTTTATCATTTTGTTGAAAATACTTTTCAACCTAGAGAGTCAAGGGGGTGCTTTTGTCTTTAAAAAAAAGTGGTTTTTAACCCCCCAATAATTCATGTTTGCTTTTCTTTTTTTGAGCACAAAAGCAAAGTTTCTTAACCTCAATTTTAATATTGAATGTGATATTTTTCATTGTAAAAAATTTAAACGGGTGTTTTTTTTTTGGATTTTGATCAGTAAGAAATAGAAAGTGGTTTTCAGTCTAAATCGCTCTAGATTTTTGTACAGCACAAAAACAAAGCTTCTTAACCTCAATTTTTTTTTCTCTTAACGTAAAATGCGAATTTTTTAATAGAAAAAAATCAAGAGTGTATCTGTGTTTTATTCAAATAATACTCTCCCTACTGTATTTATAAAAGAGATAATAAGGAATTTTTAAAAAAAATTTTGATTCATTAAGTTTTATTAGTTTGTTAAATAAGTTCTGCAGCACCCTTTCAGCATCCCTTGCTGAAAGATCTCGTTTATAGCAAAAACGAATCAAAACCCGAAGTTCAGTTTTATGCAAAGTCATTTAGAGCTTACTGATGAAAGTTTAAACTATGAACACGAAAAAACAACAGCATAAAATAAAAATTCAAAAAAGTTTAAATTTTCGCAGGCATTGCAGAATTTGCTTAACAACCTAATATTTATTGCATTATAAGCGGAAAATTAACAGAACCCATAATATATCTTGATATAATGGAAATATTAATAAAAAAAATTTTTGAATTTTGCACAAAAACTTATTTTCTTTTAAGTGTTTCTTTGCAGTTTGTATGAAAGGAGGTTTTTTTTTTTTTTTTTTTTTTTTTTTTTTTTTTTTTTTTTATAATGCATTGATGCAAATTCCTTTTGCAGCTTTCAACATTTTTCGAGTTAAAAACAAAGTAGAATTTGAAAAATAATGTAATTTATTTAATTTATCAACACTTTTGTTATCTAGTTTATCAAGCCTATTGTTATTGATATATTTATTTAATCCTGTTATTATTTAAATTATATATTATCAACCCTATTATTATTTAGCTAGTCAATTCTACAACTATTTAAGTTTTCAATATTACTGTTATTTAAGTTACCCATCCTATTATTATTTAGTTTATTAATCCTATTACTAATATTTATTTTATTAGTCCTATTTAGTTTAATTATCCTATTGTTATTTAGTTAATGAATTCTGTTTTAATTTAATATATCAAATCCATCGATATTTATTTTTTATTGATTGTATTGGTATTTAATATATAAATTTTATGTCCGTAACGCTTAGAAAAAATTTATTTAAAGATTTTTCCTAACTTTAACAGATATTTTTTAAAGTATTTATCCACTAATAATTATCGAGGTTTAGTTTAGTAAAATTCTATTAAGTAAAATCTTTTCGCCCAAACAGCAAATATGTTTGTATTATTTTAGTATTAGAGGATATTAACTTTAACATTTCTTTTTTTAGAATTGAAAAGAATGAAGCTTAATTAACAATTTTGACAGAATTCAGCACGAAGAATAAAAAAGACATCAAAGTGAAAAAGAAGAATTAATTAAAATTTCGAAGAAGAGAATTAGTTGACATAATCTGAACAGACTTCAGCCTAGATCTAAAAATCAAGAGCTGGGCAGTTTTATACAAAGTAATTGGAAGTGACGCATTATTACAAATAAAAAACTCAAGAAATAAACTGAAAACTCTTATGCTATTGAGAAATATAAGGCTTTTTTATACAAGAGAAAATAACATTAAAATTTCTCAAATACTAGTTATGATACTATCGCCTTAATTTCTTCGAAATGGAAAAAGCATTTCTTACTTCTATGTCCATGCTTTATGTTTTATTTATACTAAGAATCCGAAAACAAATTTTTCAATATTCAATTCCATTTCACATTTAAAAAATGGTGAGATTTCACAAAGAGGGTAAAATTGCTGTACTTCAGTTAGATATTAACATACAACGTAGGGTAATCGATATTAATTTTCATATTATGTTATCAAGGAGGAAATTTGTAGGTCTCAACTTTTTGACATGGGCTTAATATTTTTCTTTTGTTCAAAAATTTATGTAACTTATCCCACATGCATAAAGAAAGCTCTAAAAGTACTAGAAGTCTTTTTTTTAATTATTTTATTGAAAAGATATGCACTATTATAAAGAATCAGCGAAACATGTATCTTATGTTAGTTGAACAATCCCCAAAACACATATTCACCAAAAACGGCGTGTGCTCTAGCACATGTGTAGTCCAAAGCTAAGAAAAAATAACAATAAATAAATAGTCTATGATGGTCAGCCTCTTGTTTTATAGCTATGACACAGATATCCTCACTGCTTCCGAAAATGATTTCCAAAAATTGCTCGAACAATAAAAGTGAACGTTTTACGAATTTCACACAAACTTTATTTATTGTAGAGGACTGGGTGGGACTTACATTGGCAATTAGTATCGGCATTTTTGCTTGTCCCGATTTTATATACAAGGATATCATTTGCAAGATTTTCATTTACGTAATTAAACGTCGTCAAAAAGGGAACATTTAAACATCTTCTCCCGCTACGTGGCGCTACATGGTGCTACTCCAAGGAACTTTTTTATTTAGTACCAATTCCAAGAATGTTTGCCCATTGACTCTAAAAATAATTTTTTTAATTGGACGTTGAATATTTATGATCCTTAAAGAATCTGTGATTTGGAATTTAGAGACAGCTACTTTTAACTTTGATTTGACATAAAGACATAGGGGCGTAATAAGGGATTTTATATTACACCCCTATCGAAATTAAGGGTTAGTTTCTTGCATTATAATCAATAATCGTAGAATGCTTAAAAATAAACTCAAACATGTACATAAATTTTTAATATTATTAAGTATTCAGGCAATTATCAATTTAATGAATGTGTTTTCTTATATGCATTTTTTAAAGTTATATACAAAAATAATATCTTGCCGATTTCATGAAGAATGTAAAGAATTCGCTTAATTATTGTCTTCAAAATTCAAGGAATTTTAATGAAATGATTTTTATTTTTCGTTCAATCATAATTTTTTGAAAACTGCTCAGTTTATATCATATTATATATGTAATACTTGCAAAAGAAATTTTTTTGAATCTGAATATTAAGGAGTTGAAGATTTGGTTTTGTCTTTAAAAAATAATGAAGTCTCTAATGACAAACATTTCATATATGTGCTTCATTAAAAAACTGTAGTAAAGTTTTAAATTATGTTCTAGAAAAAAATATGAGAGATTTGTGTACCTGAAATTATAAATAATAAAAATTTAACAAAAAATATTGCTCGAAATACTTTCTTTTCCAACATTTTTTTCTCCTTTTTTAGTTTTTTTTTGTGTTGTATTTCCTTATAGACAAATTATAATAACCTTTTTGACGGCACAGTATGAAAATAATTCTAAATTTTAACTTGAACTTTCTAATTTCAACCAAATTTTTCGTTCAAATATCAAGCAATATTTTTCCAATTGATAAATAGGTTATTCATTTCTGTATATTCGAGGTACAAATGTGCATTCAAAACTTCAATTTTTGCATACAACTGACTATTTCTAAAAATTATTACATCTTGTTATTAACTATACTGCAAAAAAAAAACCTTTGGAGCAAATTGAAACATATTCTCGTTCAAACGTGTGGCAACCTTAATAAATTAAGCCACATTTCCTATTTTTCAATACACGATTCACCTTGAGCAGAAAACTTTTCAATTTTACACCTGTTCTCAACGTGCAGTTTAAGATATCGATATTATGGTTTCTTTCTGAGAGTGTACTAAATCAAAACTCTTAATTTTTTTTTTAAAAAAAGTTTTAATTAACAAACATTTTAAATTCGCCATAATAATTTGTTTCTCTATTACCGAAAATATTTTCGAACTATTTATGGAAAATTTTTACAAACGTAAATTTTGCAAATATAAATGCTCTTAAACTTCCTTTAAATGATATTTATTAACTTAATTTTAAGAAAAACTAATATAAATTAGTTCATTATTATTGTATCTCACTAATTCAATAAAACGGAACTTTAAATATTTAAAAAAAATGGTTATGGAGAAGAAATTATTTTTAAAAAAATGCTTGATTGATAGAAAAGCTTGGTTCTTTTAAGTCACCATTTTGCTCGCGTATCGATTATTTGCACGATATCAATAGTTTCAACTCAATAGAAAATATTTAGACATATTTTTTTAAATTTCTAATTTAAATCTTTAATTCTTTTTTAAATCTAATTTAAATCTTTAAAGTCTAATTTAAATCTAATTTAAATCTTTAACTTAAGTCTCGTAAATATAAGGGCTTAAAATACCTTCAGGTGATATTTATTAATTAAATTTAAAGCGAAACAATTATAATTTAATTCATCAATATTATCATTTCTCTCTAGCTTAATAAAATTGATTTTCTTTATTCACAAAAATGATAGTATAAAGAGCAAAATTATAAAAAAGAATTATTAACAGGAAAGAGCATTTCTTTTCAGCCACCTTTTTGCTCGTATATCGATAATTTACACAGCTTGAATAAATTCAGTGAAAGTAATTGTTCCTCACTTTTGAAGCAATATGAGAAATTGCTTTCCAAGCAAATAGATTGTTGAATAAAAAACCGCAATAGAAAATATTTAGAAATATTTCTCTTTTTTATCCTAAGTATATTTTTTCCCTTCAAGGCAAATGCAATTTTGCGACATTAAGATTATATGCACTGCTTCCATTATTCACATTTCACAGATTTCTCCCCTCTTCCATCCCATACTTTAGTTCAGTCTTTTTTTTTCCCACTTCTTTTGGTTTTCAGCGTGACATTTAATTTCGTTTTTACGAAGACCGCTTTAACAACGCCGAAGGATATTTTATTCTTCTATCATTTTTTTTCTTCTTTTCATACTGCATTTTCCTAAATCTCAAAAGGAACTGTGACTAGGCGCAATTTCAATGCAGCTTCACTTCTTATTTCCGGCTTTTCTGTAGAAGTCACTGCATCTTTTTTCAAGTGTTTTATTTACGCGGGAAAAAGCGAATAAAAAAATTAAAAAAATTGGGTGTCATTGTTTGCCGCTATTATTTGACGTTTACGCCTCTAGTTTTTATTCGTTTTAAAGGGATTCTAATTTGCTCTCCATAATTATTCTTTACGAGCTTAGGAATGTTTCAGATTGTGAGAAAATATTTTTTGATTCTTTACGTTCGTTATCAATAAGGTTGGGGAAAAAGATAATTAATTTTATTCATTATTTTCGAAGTAAAGTTTTTATTAAATTTTTCTACCGAAAGATCCTGAAATAATATTTTACTGAAGAAGGTTATCATCATATTATTCGGTATAATATGAATTGATTTAAATTGATAATAATTTGGTTAAATGAAAGGTGTCTTCTAAAATAGTATACGAAAAGCGTTTTTTCAAACTACCTTAGAAAAACAGTTAACTGTACATTTAGATTAAGATAAATTTAACGAAAGCCAAATAATTTGAATAAATAATAATATTTCTTAATAAAAAATTATTTCTATTTAACTATGAAAATATTTATTAAGAAGCCGTAGTACATTTTTATCAATTACTGCTAGCTTTCTTCAAATAAAAAGAATTTGGTTCAAACTAGAAAACCAGAATATTATTTAAAATTCGTAAGCAAATAATTAAAACAAATTTAAAAAAAGTTAATATTTAGAGGTGGCGATTTTAGTTTGAAATTTTTTTTTTATTTATTTTGTCGAATTTTACTTTAGCCCTTCATGAATCAGTGGGAAGTATACCACTCATATTTATAGTTTATTTGTAATAATAAACACATAATTTAAAAATTCAATTATTTATAAGTAGAAGAGTTCACGTTTATTGCCATTTTTTTACAGAAAATAAAACTTTTAATATCTCACCAACTTTCCCGGCAAAAAAGCAAATTGTCTTAAAATAAAATTACTTTAGCTAAGTTAATTTCGTTTTGCAAGTCAATCTCAATCCTAAAAATATTTTAATACAACATTACTAGAAAAAAAGGCTTTATAAACGTCTAAAAAGGTTACAAAATAATTGTTTAAAAATAAAACAACTATTCAAATTTTAAAATTTTTCTAATTATTCGAAAACTTTAGTTTTTAATGGGAAAAATGAAAATCACAATGTAAACTCGTTTAGCATTTCATATCTTAGATCGATTATTTAGAAAAATTCGTACATAATTTAATTTTAGCCAAGTAAATGAAAAAATTAGATAAGTTATTTTGTTACTAGTAATGTGTAAGTAAAGTCTCTAATTATGTTGATAAAATTAATCGAGGTAAGTTATTGACTAAGGTAAGTTTTTATTTATTAAATGATTATGATTATATTAAAAAAATTATGCATAAAGCAATATTTTCCGTTGTATATTTTTTTCTAAGAAGCCCAACATTTTTTTTTTTTAATTGTTAATTCCATCCTTGCATTTATTTCCAGTGGAGGGGAAAAAGAGCACCGAAAAAAAAGAAAGAAAAACACCGGAAATAAGAGCACCTTCTTAATTATTATATAAATGCAACGACCGACTTGATTCGGGCCGTTGTTTCAAAAACGAAATTCAATGCAATTAAATAATTATTCAAGCGTAATTTAAGGTTAATAATTTAAAATTAATGCATGCAATTAAATAAGTATTTGAACGTAATTAATTTAAAGTTTAAAGAAAGGAACCTTCTCCAGTTCATTCGATTTTAAAACTGATTAGAATTCTAATAATTATTATTCTATAATTGGAATTCTTATAGTTCCAGTAAAACTGATTAGAATTCTTCAGCTGTTCTAAAATTGCTCTTAACTTAACCAATTACATTTACTGCATTGTGAACTAATAATACGCAAATAATAATTTCTCTCTACTAGTTTTTTTTTAAATTGTATTAAATAAAATATTTATAATTTTCGTTAATATTTTATCTGAAAAGATTTTCCTTTTGAGCGACAGTAAAACTATGAATAACATAACTTTTATACATTATATTACAATTAAAAATATAAAAAACATTGAAAGTTACTTTTACACACTTTCAAATTAACTTTTGCATATTAATTATTATTTCTAAAAAACATATCTAATTATGATCGAAAAATTATTTAATTACTTTGAATTTGAGTTCAGCGACCAGTATAGAAAAAGATGTTACATTTATACAGTAGTTAATTAGGTGCTATTTTTGGTACTCTTTCCGTGTTTCCGGCATCCCAAAACAAACTGAAATTATGGTTTAATTCCTGATATTATAGATTTTTGAGAAAAATCTCTAAAATATTTCAGGGGTGGTTGGCAAAAATTAGAACTTTTTATTTTGGTAGAGTATTGTAAATCTGCTCTTAAGAATCATCGTTTTTGTCACGAAGTGTTGCTAAAAAAACTGAGTTCAAGTAAAATTAACAATGACTGCATTCATTACAATATTAGAAACTGTGGAACCATACATTTGTTGCAAATAGAATACAGTGCCAAGTTGAAACACATTATATTATCGTATATATATACAGAAATGCCAACTTGCTCCGGACAGTAAATAAATGTTTTAAAGTGGTAGTTTATCAATTGTGATTCTTGGTTTAATAAATTCAATTTAGTAGATTTTTAGCCACCACTATTTCTGAATAATTCGTGGACTTATATGATTCACCACTTTATAGTAGTTATGTCATGCTATACCTTTTGAAAAGCAAGCAAAAACAGAATATTTGCAGAATTTAGTTTGTAGTTATTTACCGTTCTTTTTTATTTATTTATTTTTTATTATTTTTTCTTTCTTTTTTTTTGGAGCTGAATTTGATATAATTAAATTTATAACTCGAACGGAATCAGATATTTTTTTAAAAATTGTTATACAACGTTTAATTTTGTGTTAATGGAATGGAACTTTTAATACTTAAAATAATTTCAAATGTAAATACATTATATAATAGTATTGTTATAAATACTTTATCAATGAACTATTGGAGTTATTTTTTTGATAAGTTAAAAATATTTAAAAATTATTTGAATTTAATCCTACTTTTTTTAAAAATAATTAGTTTAAAAAATATTGTTTGTATATTATTATATCGCTATACCATAAAGGAAATTATTCAAATGTTGAACAATTTTAGAACCGATTAAAAGTCCTAATCAATGTGTTAAATAGTATGAAAATGTTGAAATTTCTTTTACGTAATCTTTAAATTAATCATTTTTTTTTTAAATATCTAATTTCATTATAATAAATATTTATTTAATCCTGAAACTCGAAGTGAATCGGATGTTAAATTCATATAATTACAAACGAGATGCTTTTTTTAGTGCTATTTTTTCTGGATTTTTCTTCCGGGGCTTTTTTTTTCGTCCACCAATTCAGCACCTTTTTTAGGTTGCAGAAGAATAGGTACATAATATGTTGAACCACTGTATCCACCTCCAATAAATAAACATTTAAATTAGAAACCACTAGTAAGAAAAAATTGTAAGATTTTTTTCGTATCTTGGATGCAAAACAAGGAATTTAGAAAACTTACGAAGTAAGGTAAATTTGATGGAATTGTTGCAATCAAATTAAATATTGCATCCCTTACATGCCTCTTATTACGCCAATTACGTCGGAACACATATACTCGGCAAACTTCAAAAAAAAAAAAAGTCTTAATCATTAACAACGAGGAAATGGATGGGTAAACTTTCCCACCGAGATGCTTACTTCGAAGTCAAAAAATACCTTCAAAAGCTATACATCTTGTTTTAACGGGATTCTCAGGAACTAGACTTATGAAGAAATGACTTTTTTTGCTGTTGTTTTAGAATCCATTTAAAAACTGATTGAGCTGTTATTTTTGTTTGAAATGCTATAGACAGCTTTTACTGAAGGTGATCAAGCACGACATTCATTTTTTGACTGGACCTCCGACTTGTAAGGGTCGTCGGCATGTCTTTGAGGTGTTGGAGGAAGTGGTGACATTGCCAGATAACAAATTTGATGGCGGGTAACATAGCGGGAGCAATTAAGACTGGGGGAGGGGCTCGAGCCCCATCTATCTTCTTTCTGGATGGCAGCGCAGCTGGGCTAAGTCTTGGGCACACGTGTTTTTTCTGTGCAGACAAGGTCGATCTATGGCAGGGTCAAACCACTGAAGACCACTGCTATAACAAGACAAGAAGTGACAGCAATTCGGTAATTAATTTACGTTCATATTAATCAAGAAAAGCCGCTATGAAAGAGAAATGTTTACGCAAGTCTTTCATGTCGAGGTTTTCTTTGAGAGGACAAAAAGTAAAACTTGTCGCCTGGTTGAAAAGGCGTGGGAGACACTAACCAATACGTGTGAATGAAACCCCGAATGTGTTATGAATTATTGACGGCCATTTTATGTTGTCTTTATTATTCAAAGGGATTAGATTTCGGATTCTAAATCAAAGTGTTTTTATAAATAGACAAACAGATTTCTGGAATGGATTTTTGGGCAATATGAAGTTGAGAGTTTTAATGAATTTGTGAAGACAGTTTTATTTTGTTGAAGAGAGAATTTCTTCTTATGAATTGGCATGAAATAAAAATTTGTTGACGCTATGATAAAAATATAACAAGAGCTTGCAATAATTTATTATTTTTTTTACTTGTATTTACGAAAAAAAGAATAAATGTTCCTAAGTTAATCTAAGGGGATGTTAAACTATTTTTAAACTATTCTCCAGTTTTAAAATATCTGGCAGAAATGTAAAAGAAAAATATTTACATCTTCTTAATACTGAAAGAAAACACAAATAATTAAGATCAAAAGGAAAAAAACTTCTTTGAAAAAAACGCGCTAAAAAGCAGCAGAAATTTCAGAAAAAAGTATCAATACAAAACAAATGAAATAAAACAAAAATACGACCACCGAAGCCGACGTCTTCAGGGGGTACCGGCCCCGGTAGCCATTAAAAACAAAACCATTTCTATTTGAGGGAGAAGCAAAAGCTTAAAATATCTCCCTCAGTACCCCGATGGTTTTGTATAGAGGTCCAGGAAAAACAAGATACATTCAAAAGAATAAACAAATTACGAAAAGAAAATCAATAAAAATCATCAGAAAATTAAAAACTCACAGTCACAGGTCAAGAATCAACTTTAAAAGCGGAGGAAAAGAAAACACTAAAAACTGAAAAACAACGCCCCCTATAATAATGCGCAGTAAAAGTTTAAAAATGATATGAAAAGGTCAGGAGAAGGAGATACGTAGATAAATTAATAGAATGCTTAACTGGGGCTGCTCAGTTAAGACTAGAATTGCGCCCTGTTAAAAGAAAAAATATAAAAAAACCTAAAAAGCATCAATCATTTTTTTAATTAAAAAATTAACTTTACAAAAATTAAAAGGAAAATCATTTTTACTCAAATTATTTAAAAAATTATCCACAGCTTCTCGAAAACTTTCAACATTATTACAAATTTTCTTGATCCTAACTAATTGCGAAAAAACAAGATTTTTGAATATTTTACTACACAAATTAGTTTTAAAGTTGCAGAAAAAAATAACATTAAAATTAAAGGCTTTTCTTTTATCAAACACACCAATTTTAATAAAATTGTTAACAATATCAATTTTAAAATCTAAATATTCAATATTAAAGCAATTTTCATTAGTTTTTTTCAGGACCAAATCACCAGGATAAATTGTATAAATAAAATTAAAATCGTCACAATTAAACAAAATCAAATCATCAATATATCGGAAAGCATTAAGTACTCCATGTTCAAGAAATTTAGCCTCAAAAAAGTGCAAAAAAATGTTGGCAAAAGCCCCAGAAAAGGAATTACCTTGTGGAATTCCAATAATTTGTTTATAAAAATCTAAACCATTAAAAAGAACATTCTCAAAAAGATTAAACTTGCATAAATCTAACCAGTTAAACCTATCAATTTTTTCATCAAATAAATACTTGTCATAAATACCTTCACAAATCTCAATAATTTTTTCATGTGGTATGCTGGTATACAAATTTTCAAAATCAAAAGTGTTAATGCTGGAAATATCATTACTTTTAATAAAATCCAAAACTTCAACATTACTTTCAATAATAATATTTTTCTCCTTTTTAATTTTAAGCAAAATAATTTTTAAAAAACAAAAAAACCTTTTACTAATATCAGAATTATAACTATTAGTACCACATGCTATAAACCTAAATTTAATTGGATTTTTATGAAATTTAACTATTGGAAATAAATATGGAAATGTAATCCTATTTAATTTAAATTTTAATTTTTTACTAAATGCAATAATTCTTTTTTCAATAACTTTTTTATCTTCTTTTAACTTTAAATAGGTATTATTTGCATTATATTCTCCAATAATCAATTTTTTAAAAAAATATTTACACATAATACAAAAATTATTTGAAGCTTTATCTACAACAGTAACAATGAATTTATCCTTAAGATTTTTAATTTTTCTAGATAAATCATAATCAATAAAAGTACCTTTAGGAAAAAAACTAAAACTGGTATTAAATAAATTAAATCTAACCCTTTCAATAATTTTAGCCTTCCACTCAGAAAAACCCTCAACAGGCCAATGATATTTTCTGGAAATTTTTGCAATAAAAAAATCTAGATCTTTTTTAATGGATAAAATAAAATCTTCTTTTTTCATCTTAACTCTGGTTCTAAATTTTGAACCCTTACTTAAAATGCTAATTAGATCCTGATCACCCACAATTTCCAAATTTCCGGTAATAACATGTCCATAATCATTATCAATAAATTTTGAAAAACCCTCCTCATTACAATAACAATCAGATTTAGAAATACAATTAAGATTTCGACTTAAAAAATTATAATTACACACCTTTTTCCTAAGTGTAAAAGAATATTTAAAAGCAGCAGTAACTCTAATTTGTTCTAAAGGAAAGAAATCAGAAAGACCATGAATAATCTGTGGTAACTTAGCATTTTCAAAATTCTTATCATGAAAATTAATCGTACAAAAAACCCTTTCGACTTTAGAAACATTATTAAAAAGCAAATCAGTTTTATTAACACCAATTTTTGATTTAATTAAATCCAAAACTATAAATTTAACAAGTTCAGTATCAAATTTAATTTTAGAACCAAATTTAATAAGGAAATTTTTTAAAATTTTATTTTTAAAACCAAAAATATATTTCCTAATAGTGAAAATATTATTCAAATTAACAGGTAAGTTACAAAAATTCGAAAACTCATCAAACTCAATAAATTTACCCTTACCTTTTCCACCTCCCCTTTTACTTCTAAATTTTGATTCACAAACACCAGGAAAATCAAAAACTTTTAATTTATTATAAATACAAAAATCTTCAGTATTAACAGTACCTTCCCCATTAAATTTACTATTTAATCCATAAGGAAAAAGAGTCTTAAGACTACCAATGTAAATATTTTCTAAATCAAGTCTTTTATCTAAATTTTCCATAAAATCCAAAATAAAAAGAGTAACATTATTAAAATCATGAAATTGAAAATGTAAAATTTCATAATCCGTGGAACAATTACTATTATTAAAATTTTTTATAGCTGATCTGTGAGAATTAATCCGCTTATGAAATTCAAGACCTGTCTGACCAACATAACACAAATTACAACAATTGCACTGAATTAAATAAATAATATTAATACTTTTACAAAAAAATACATTAGAATGACTGTCAATTTGAGAACTATCAGCCAAAGGACAAGTTTTACATTTTTTATTACAACATTTCTTAAACTTTTTAAATTTTTTTATATTTTTAAATTTATTTAAACAAAATATTTGACTTAGTAACTTTTTGTCCGAAGTAATCCCTAAGTCAAGACTAACTTCAGTGCACCTTGTTTGGGCGCGCGACGAGCCAGGCGCCATAAAATAATTATATATTGTACTTTGCATTATTTTAAAATTAACCTAAAAGGAAATACTAAATTAGACATATAAAACCTAGACATCCAACAAAACCCTTTGACGCTTTAAATTAATTAGAAAACACCTGAAGCATGAAATAAAAACAAAATAATTTTTCAAATAAGAAAAGCGCAAATGCAGCATAAACCAAATTTGAAAATTACAATACTGAAAGAAAACACAAATAATTAAGATCAAAAGGAAAAAAACTTCTTTGAAAAAAACGCGCTAAAAAGCAGCAGAAATTTCAGAAAAAAGTATCAATACAAAACAAATGAAATAAAACAAAAATACGACCACCGAAGCCGACGTCTTCAGGGGGTACCGGCCCCGGTAGCCATTAAAAACAAAACCATTTCTATTTGAGGGAGAAGCAAAAGCTTAAAATATCTCCTTCAGTACCCCGATGGTTTTGTATAGAGGTCCAGGAAAAACAAGATACATTCAAAAGAATAAACAAATTACGAAAAGAAAATCAATAAAAATCATCAGAAAATTAAAAACTCACAGTCACAGGTCAAGAATCAACTTCAAAAGCGGAGGAAAAGAAAACACTAAAAACTGAAAAACAACGCCCCCTATAATAATGCGCAGTAAAAGTTTAAAAATGATATGAAAAGGTCAGGAGAAGGAGATACGTAGATAAATTAATAGAATGCTTAACTGGGGCTGCTCAGTTAAGACTAGAATTGCGCCCTGTTAAAAGAAAAAATATAAAAAAACCTAAAAAGCATCAATCATTTTTTTAATTAAAAAATTAACTTTACAAAAATTAAAAGGAAAATCATTTTTACTCAAATTATTTAAAAAATTATCCACAGCTTCTCGAAAACTTTCAACATTATTACAAATTTTCTTGATCCTAACTAATTGCGAAAAAACAAGATTTTTGAATATTTTACTACACAAATTAGTTTTAAAGTTGCAGAAAAAAATAACATTAAAATTAAAGGCTTTTCTTTTATCAAACACACCAATTTTAATAAAATTGTTAACAATATCAATTTTAAAATCTAAATATTCAATATTAAAGCAATTTTCATTAGTTTTTTTCAGGACCAAATCACCAGGATAAATTGTATAAATAAAATTAAAATCGTCACAATTAAACAAAATCAAATCATCAATATATCGGAAAGCATTAAGTACTCCATGTTCAAGAAATTTAGCCTCAAAAAAGTGCAAAAAAATGTTGGCAAAAGCCCCAGAAAAGGAATTACCTTGTGGAATTCCAATAATTTGTTTATAAAAATCTAAACCATTAAAAAGAACATTCTCAAAAAGATTAAACTTGCATAAATCTAACCAGTTAAACCTATCAATTTTTTCATCAAATAAATACTTGTCATAAATACCTTCACAAATCTCAATAATTTTTTCATGTGGTATGCTGGTATACAAATTTTCAAAATCAAAAGTGTTAATGCTGGAAATATCATTACTTTTAATAAAATCCAAAACTTCAACATTACTTTCAATAATAATATTTTTCTCCTTTTTAATTTTAAGCAAAATAATTTTTAAAAAACAAAAAAACCTTTTACTAATATCAGAATTATAACTATTAGTACCACATGCTATAAACCTAAATTTAATTGGATTTTTATGAAATTTAACTATTGGAAATAAATATGGAAATGTAATCCTATTTAATTTAAATTTTAATTTTTTACTAAATGCAATAATTCTTTTTTCAATAACTTTTTTATCTTCTTTTAACTTTAAATAGGTATTATTTGCATTATATTCTCCAATAATCAATTTTTTAAAAAAATATTTACACATAATACAAAAATTATTTGAAGCTTTATCTACAACAGTAACAATGAATTTATCCTTAAGATTTTTAATTTTTCTAGATAAATCATAATCAATAAAAGTACCTTTAGGAAAAAAACTAAAACTGGTATTAAATAAATTAAATCTAACCCTTTCAATAATTTTAGCCTTCCACTCAGAAAAACCCTCAACAGGCCAATGATATTTTCTGGAAATTTTTGCAATAAAAAAATCTAGATCTTTTTTAATGGATAAAATAAAATCTTCTTTTTTCATCTTAACTCTGGTTCTAAATTTTGAACCCTTACTTAAAATGCTAATTAGATCCTGATCACCCACAATTTCCAAATTTCCGGTAATAACATGTCCATAATCATTATCAATAAATTTTGAAAAACCCTCCTCATTACAATAACAATCAGATTTAGAAATACAATTAAGATTTCGACTTAAAAAATTATAATTACACACCTTTTTCCTAAGTGTAAAAGAATATTTAAAAGCAGCAGTAACTCTAATTTGTTCTAAAGGAAAGAAATCAGAAAGACCATGAATAATCTGTGGTAACTTAGCATTTTCAAAATTCTTATCATGAAAATTAATCGTACAAAAAACCCTTTCGACTTTAATACCAGTTTTAGTTTTTTTCCTAAAGGTACTTTTATTGATTATGATTTATCTAGAAAAATTAAAAATCTTAAGGATAAATTCATTGTTACTGTTGTAGATAAAGCTTCAAATAATTTTTGTATTATGTGTAAATATTTTTTTAAAAAATTGATTATTGGAGAATATAATGCAAATAATACCTATTTAAAGTTAAAAGAAGATAAAAAAGTTATTGAAAAAAGAATTATTGCATTTAGTAAAAAATTAAAATTTAAATTAAATAGGATTACATTTCCATATTTATTTCCAATAGTTAAATTTCATAAAAATCCAATTAAATTTAGGTTTATAGCATGTGGTACTAATAGTTATAATTCTGATATTAGTAAAAGGTTTTTTTGTTTTTTAAAAATTATTTTGCTTAAAATTAAAAAGGAGAAAAATATTATTATTGAAAGTAATGTTGAAGTTTTGGATTTTATTAAAAGTAATGATATTTCCAGCATTAACACTTTTGATTTTGAAAATTTGTATACCAGCATACCACATGAAAAAATTATTGAGATTTGTGAAGGTATTTATGACAAGTATTTATTTGATGAAAAAATTGATAGGTTTAACTGGTTAGATTTATGCAAGTTTAATCTTTTTGAGAATGTTCTTTTTAATGGTTTAGATTTTTATAAACAAATTATTGGAATTCCACAAGGTAATTCCTTTTCTGGGGCTTTTGCCAACATTTTTTTGCACTTTTTTGAGGCTAAATTTCTTGAACATGGAGTACTTAATGCTTTCCGATATATTGATGATTTGATTTTGTTTAATTGTGACGATTTTAATTTTATTTATACAATTTATCCTGGTGATTTGGTCCTGAAAAAAACTAATGAAAATTGCTTTAATATTGAATATTTAGATTTTAAAATTGATATTGTTAACAATTTTATTAAAATTGGTGTGTTTGATAAAAGAAAAGCCTTTAATTTTAATGTTATTTTTTTCTGCAACTTTAAAACTAATTTGTGTAGTAAAATATTCAAAAATCTTGTTTTTTCGCAATTAGTTAGGATCAAGAAAATTTGTAATAATGTTGAAAGTTTTCGAGAAGCTGTGGATAATTTTTTAAATAATTTGAGTAAAAATGATTTTCCTTTTAATTTTTGTAAAGTTAATTTTTTAATTAAAAAAATGATTGATGCTTTTTAGGTTTTTTTATATTTTTTCTTTTAACAGGGCGCAATTCTAGTCTTAACTGAGCAGCCCCAGTTAAGCATTCTATTAATTTATCTACGTATCTCCTTCTCCTGACCTTTTCATATCATTTTTAAACTTTTACTGCGCATTATTATAGGGGGCGTTGTTTTTCAGTTTTTAGTGTTTTCTTTTCCTCCGCTTTTGAAGTTGATTCTTGACCTGTGACTGTGAGTTTTTAATTTTCTGATGATTTTTATTGATTTTCTTTTCGTAATTTGTTTATTCTTTTGAATGTATCTTGTTTTTCCTGGACCTCTATACAAAACCATCGGGGTACTGAGGGAGATATTTTAAGCTTTTGCTTCTCCCTCAAATAGAAATGGTTTTGTTTTTAATGGCTACCGGGGCCGGTACCCCCTGAAGACGTCGGCTTCGGTGGTCGTATTTTTGTTTTATTTCATTTGTTTTGTACATCTTCTTAAATTATCCAACAGTGGAAAAAAAAATTCTAAAATTTGAACGAAATTGGACGAATAGTTTCTTGACAAATGTGTTTTAAAGATTTTTTTTTAAAACTTGAAAACTGTTTGAAAGATATCGTTCAAATTTAGGATTCAGTTATTTACGACATCATTCAAACTCAAAAATTGACTCACAATTCATTCACTAAACTCACAATTTAAATCAAAAACTTTTTTGAATATTATTAAATTATGTAATAAAAATTACAAATATGTTTTTCAAACTTATTTTCTTGGGTGGAATCATCAGCACAAAAAATCAGAACAAGATTTTTTAGTTCTCTACAGCAAAATATGCTTAACGTAAGATAACTTTTAGGAAATGAGACTTCTGACCACCAATACTTTTGGGACCATATTTCTCAGATATCGGATAGTTTTGAGGGATCAGGTCAAATGCATTAAAAAAAAGAAATGTTTTTTCAGAAAGAAAGAAATCATTGCGCCTAATTTTTTAACTTAAAATATCGTCTGTTTCAATTAATTAGGACTCATAAAGTCAATCCCTGATAGTATTAGGATATCGTATTTATACATAAAAAAAAAACAGATCATTGGATCAAAAATTATTAAAGTTTTCTGTTTTTTATTTTGCTCTCTAATAAAAACAGGTGCACTTTCATAACTTTTGGTCTAGTGATCAGATTTCCTTATACCAAAATTAAGCTTAATTGTTCAAGTTCTAGTTTTAAATATTTGAATTAATTTATACAGACGATGATATTCAAACTTTCTTCCAAGTATAATGATTTCATCCTCTTAAAATCTAAATAAATTATATCATTTCAAAAGAAAAAAAAGTTTTCGCAAAGTATATTGTTCTTTTAATTCGATTACGATAAACTGAAAATTCTTTGTCCTTCAGTATAGCACAGTTTTACATGCATCTTTTAAATACGATTAAGGCTTTAACAACCAGAAGAAGAAAAGAAACACTACAAACATATACTGGGCTGAGTTTTAGCATTGTCACTCTACATATGAAAAACAAATTAAAATTGTTTTAACTATTTCTATACACAGACTGCCAAATTAATTTATTTTGCCGTTAGTAATACGTTCGTTAACCCCTTAACGATCGGTTAATTTTCAAAAAAAAAAACGGTCATAAAAGTGCCTATTTTTTTATCCCTGAAAATAATATAAAAATATGTGTATGAACAATATATGTATATTCATTTTTAATTTCTGATTTGTTTTTAGCTTAAAATTTTAAAAAATTAAAATTTTAGGAAAAGCCCACATGACTTAATGTTGGTTCTCCAGCAAGCAAAGAAAATTGAAAAAATATGTATTTTAAACATTGAAAAGGAGTTTTATTAAACATACGTATAATATAAATAAAGATTAGTAATTTTTTCTTGTGTGATAAATTTCAAAGTATGAGATACAGATTCCAACGTCCCAATCTGGACAATGGTACCGAGTGTCCTTCCTACATCTAGTTTAAAATGGGCTAACCATCTACAATTACTTTAAAAATATCCTGGTACTGCCATCTGGTGCGTAAAATGAGATATAAAACATTTTCCGGGCAAAAGAAATGAATTAGTTTTATTCTTATTGGCGCGTTACTACTGAACACTCAAGCCCGGAAATATCACGGGAGCGAGAAATAGAGGGCGAAACCTCACCCCGTCATTTTCACGGGAGCGATAAGGAAAGGGGTTAAACGTGAATTATAGAACAAAAACTTTCGTCTGGATTCTTTATGAACTAGAGTCCTATTGAACCAAAATACTGTCTGATGGACAACTTAAAGTAATCCGATGACAATAACTGGGATTTGAACCTCAGTCTCACCTCAATCTCACTTGAATCTCTCTAGCTTCAGATCAATCGATACCAGCTTGTCTAAGAAATAAAGGTGACCTGTGCTTAACGCTGACAACTTTAACACAATCATAGCGATTGTGGAGACTTAATCTCCATGACCCCTTGGCTCGGAACAGGCTGTAGCGAGAATATTTAACTTTTGAAAAATTGGGACCTACGGATTGTTTCTGGAGTTTTAGCAATCGATAATCAGGAACTCATTTTATTACAAACTCTGATAAAAAAAAAATAAAAAAAAGAAAGCATGTTTAAAGAAGCTCAGATTGTTTTTTCAGCTTCCTTGGTAACTTAACTGGTTTTTACAAATTCTATATTACCATCCAACACAAGTACTGATTACAAATGTGCTTCGTCTAATTTTCTTTAGTTTTTATTTCATATGACAAAGTTGCATAAAAGTGAATTATACGTTCAGATGACAAACATGAAATAAAACCGACTAGAAAAATATCTCCACAAAAAATAATAATAATTATAAATATTTTGAAAATTTCCCCGTGGAAAAAAAAAAGTAAACTCATTTTCTGTCGAAATAAGGCACTGGTTATGTATGTGGTTTTTCCATTTGATACTTTGAGCTTGTAAGATTGTAATTTCAAGATATATTAAATTGAAATAAAATAAATTTTCTCCTCCAAAAAAGATTTCAAACAGATTAAACAAAAATTTCAGAAGATTTTAAATATGAAAAAATATTCCCAAAGTCAATTATAAAGCATTTTAAATAACTATCCTCCTCCTATAAATGGTTATGGCTGTTTCTCCCTTTTTATGCCCATGAAACTACTTATACAACTAGATGAAAATTGTTTATTTTATTTCAAACGAATTTAATCATAATTAAATACGACATAATAGTAATAGTAAATAAATTAAGCAAACAATAAAAATGTTTAATTAGCTTTCATCCGACCTGTTATATGAATTTCTGTAAAACTAGTTTCGTTACTCAGGTACTAAGAATGCGTAAAAGTGAGGAAAGGGAACAGGAAAAAACTCCTTCAATTAAAAAAAAACTTAGGATCTAACATATGAATACTTTATTAGCCAAATTGATTAACTCCATACAAAATAAAAAAAATTTGAATGAATAAATACAGTTGAAATAAATAATTTATTATTCAATGCTCTCAAAAAGCTTTGTAATGTCAATATTTATTATTATAGAAATTTATGTTGAATATTTTGGGGTAGGTGCTTCGAAATTAAAATTATTCAGTAAGTGACGCAAATGAAACATTCACTTGTACTCATAGGTTTTTCCTTGAAACCTTTAGTTATGGAGTTTCAACACGATTTAATAATATTTGTTTTGCAATTAAAATTTTATGAAAAATAATTTTAAAAAAATTCAAAAAGCTACAAAGTGACATTATAACTAAACAATAGATTCTCAAATTCAGTAACACTGGTTAGCAATAAACACAAAATATTCTGACATACTATAAACAAAATTAATATGCGCAGCTGATATTTTATGTTACGATACAAAAGCGTACTTTCTCTGAATAAACATAAACTTTTTTTAATGATGAATTCGGATTTCTAAATCCCGAAATATGATCCCCATAGTTTGATTAGGAAAGCGTTCCTATGTTTGTACCCCTTAATGTTAATTTTACTTTTTGCGCATTTCGCCATACCTCGAGAACTTTTTAAGCGAATTGAAAAATTTTTGAACTCAACTATAAAATTCATTTATCCAAAAATAATTCAATAAAAAAAAGATTACTTTTAGTAACTTTTTATTAGTTTTTAATATTTTATTTAATAATCAAAAAAAATTTTGAATTGTATGGTATAAAAATTTTTTTACCTCATTTTAACGAATGTAATTTCAAATGTTAAATTATAAAACTCGAACGAAATCAGTCGAATAGTTCTTAAGAAATAAAATTTTAAAAATTCGACTTTTCTTAAAATTTTATTTAACAGAAACTATTCGACTGCTTGAGCTCAAACTACAATTCAAAATTTATTGGATTTTTGTTATATAAAATAATTTTAAAAAAATATTTCCTAAAAATTACAATTCGCTTGGAATTTTCTTTAGATATACGAAGTTTATAATTAAAATTTTCGCTTAAAAAGCTCTCGATATAATGCGAAATACGGAAAAAGTAATCAAAACATTAACATCCGTATTCACAAACGTGGGTTATCACCAGGTAGTCCATGAGTTAATCCAGAGATTAAACATGATTTCCCAGTCAAAAATCTGCATGTAAATCACGAGTTTCATTAGCGAACGCAATCCGTTTCTGGGTTTTCAACTACTAATGTTTAACTCCGTAGCTTTGTAATTTTGAACCCAATCCAGAAGACAAGGGAACTCCTGGATCAAGTATTGGGAGTATTTTGCCTTCGTGGAGGATTTTTTGATGGAACTAACTCACAATTACGTTACACCCACGAAAACCTAAATATCAAGCAAATTGCATAGAAGTTAAATTTCGAAAATAAAGTAAAATGATTTTGAAAACTAAGTTTTTCAAGTAAAAAAAAAAAATTAAGAATTACGATTTCGTATCAACTCCTTTTCCCTTTTTGAATGCGAAACGTATAAATTCGTCTTTGAGTTTTGCTTCTACGTATGTTTCTTTTATATACCAAGTCATGCGGCTTTAGCTTGACAATTCAGAGGTTTTATTACACTTCTTGCAGGAGTATATCTCGAGTTGCAGAATCCTCCATTGAAGACGACTGAAGAAGCCACAATGGGCTGTAGCGGAAATGCTCTGCTCTCTACAATTTCTAATCATTTAAATTTGTATTTTTCATTATAAATTATCTATAAATGAATTTGTAACCTTTACCCAAATGTAACCTTTATCAACCTTTGAAATGAGTAACCTTTACCCAAACATCTGAACCTCTTTCTGATACATTCTCCTCACCAAACTATTGGGATCATATTTTTCATATTGTGGTTACCCCTCATATTTCTAGGGTTAAAAATCTATATCCGTAGAAAGAAAGTAGGTTTTTGTGTCTGATTTCGTAACGTCGTTCGTCTGCACTAATTAATTAGCATATTTGAAGTCAGGCACTTCGTTTATTTTTTCATTATTTATTTTGCGTATTGTATGCTATTGTTAGAAGTACTATATATTGTTTAAAAATATTGCAGTATTAATAAATGACTTATTAAAAAAAGAATTTGCTTATAACAAGACATTTAGACAGTGAAATGAAATCCATACCTGAATATGAAGACAGTTATTTCTATGTCACTTCTGAGATGACACTAACTTCGTGTCAAAGAAAATAGCTCTTTTTCAGTAGTTTTTTTAATATCTTTTTTTTAATTTCCCTGTTTTGTTTTTCATTTCACAGTACAACAAACATATTTCTTATCCATATTCCGAAGAGCAATAAAATTGCAGTATTAATGAATGACTTATTAAAAAAGGAATTTGCTTATAACGAGACATTTAGATTACAGTGAAATGAAATTCATACCTGAATATGAAGGTAGCTATTTCAATGTCACTTCTGAGATGACACTAACTTCGTGTCAAAGAAAATTGCACTTTTTCAGTAGTTTTTTAATCCTTTTTTTTTAATTTTCCTGTTTTGTTTTTTATTTCACAGTACAACAAACATATTCCTCATCTATATTCCTAAGAGCAATAAAAAAATGTCCAACTGTTCTTTAAGTTAATAATATTTTCAATTCTCTCTCTCTCTGACAGGAGACAAACCATTTTTTTGTACGATGTACACAAGCCTGCATATATATTATAAATAAATTTATTTATTTAGCGCGTTATCTTCATTCTAAACATCATTTTGAAAAATGGCGAGGCTACTCGGTCAGGGCGGCCCCTGTAAAATTGTCCCGCAGTGAACTGATCGTTAAGACACGGTTCCAGCAGATCACCGAAGTCAAGCACCACTGGCTGCGGTCAGTGTGCGGGTGGGTGACCACATGGATCAGTCTGGGTAGGGACCAAGGGTGCGCGGTATTGGTCCTCGTTAAGCTGTTCTAGTTTAAAGTGTTCGACTTCGCGTGCAGGTCGTCGAGCTACCGAAGCGGGGGTGCCATCCTCTCTCTGCAGAAGATCAAAATTGTGATGACATGTCTTCGGATCATCCTCAGGGTTGTTTCCCAGACCGTCGCCAATAACCCATTTTGCATCTCTAGTGCGACGTAAATAAACTACAGCAACTACAGCAGTAGCAGCCGCTGTAAAATTAATAAATAAGAAACAAACTATAATATTTAAAGTATTTGTTTATTTATTGTTACTTTATTGAAATTACATTGTTGTTGTTCTTTTGCGTCGTACTAGAGCTGCACAATGAGCTATTGGCGACGGTCTGGGAAACAGGATGATCCGAAGACATGCCATCACAATTTTGATCCTCTGCAGAGAGGATGGCACCTTCGATTTGGTAGCCCGACGACCTGCACGCGAAGTCGAGCACTTTACGGTAAAACACTTTAACGAGGACCAATACCGCACACCCTTGGTCCCTACACAGACTGATCCAAGCTGTCACCCACCCGCACGTTGACCCCAGCCAGTGATGCTTCCGTGTCTTAATGAACAGTCAACTGCGGGACTGAAATTACACACATTTGCAGGCTTGTTTACTCAATTTAGGCTTGTAAACATTTGTCAATTAAAAGGACAGCTAGAACAATTTAGAGAAAGACATCACAAAGAATACATCCAAGGTTATGACGGGATTCGAACCGGTCACCTCCACGCTTCACACTGCGTTTGATGAGTGATACCGCTCGGCCAGGGAGACCCCTTTATGGTTGATTATTGGTTTATTGAATAGCCCATTGTGCAGCTCTAGTGCGACGTAAATTAACAACAACAACATTGGTTTATTGAAATGACATACATTTGCAGGCTTGTGTGCTCAATTTAGGTTTATAAACCTTTGTCAAATGGAAGAGCATATAGCACAGTATAGCGAAGGACAGCACGAAGATGCATCCAGGGTAACTGCGGTATTCGAACCCGCCCCCCTCCACGCCGTGCACAGCGTTTGGCGGGTGATACCGCTAGGCCAGGGAGGACGCTTTTTTATTGTTACTCATATATATTGTGTGCACATTACGAAGTCAATTTGAAGAACAGATCAAGTTAGCGTAGGGCATTACAAAGATAGATCTAACATAGTGTGGAGGTGGTGGGTTCGATTCCTACAGTATCTCTGGATATATCTTTGTAATGTCCATCTTTATCTAGAGCTATCTGTTCTTCACAAGGGCTTATTAGCTGACCTTTGTGTTATGAACACATACCTGCATAATTATGTGCAACAATAAATGAATAAATTCAGGGTTGATACAATCCACCATGCTTCATCATCAGGGTGTTGAAACAGCTTGACACTGACTGTTTTAGTTCAGCTTTGTTCAGACATTTGTATAATTAAAACTATGCATTTTTTTAATAGTTTTACAGGCTGTTAGATGCTAACAAATAGTTTACAAAAGAATGAAGAAAAAAAACAAGAAGGTCTGAAAAAAAATTAACGATCAAATAAAATTGGTTATCAAACTGAAAGTTTTCGCACTATATCTAATTATGCTAGCACTGTCAAAATTACCGTTTCTTAAATTACCAAACTCTCGTCAATATACTACTAAACAGCATGATAATAAAACCATATTTTATTTACAATTTTACCAAAAAATTGCTACCAAAAGCTACGGAAGCATTATTGTACTTTTTCGTGTTTATGTCTAGCCAAACAACTTGGTAAATTTTACAAAATTCTGATAGTTTTGAGAGTGCATTTTCTCTCGTTGTATTTTAATGTCAGGGGGAACTTTTATTTCTGTAAATGTATAGCAGCCTACAAAACACAACAAATTCACATCCTTTCGAATTTGATTATAAGCATTCTAAGTAGGTACTTTATTTACATCGCACTAGAGCTGCACAATGGGCTATCGGCGACGGTCTGGGAAAAATCTCTGAGTATGAACTAAAGACATACCATCGTAATTTTGATCCTTCTCAGAAAAGATCTCAGTCATGCGGCCACCTTCTCAATTTAGACATAGATTTAAAGGGGAAGGAAATTTTCTCCAGATCCCTGCACCCATGGATCAGTGACCGACTACGGGAATTTCAATTCTAGAGACTTTACTAGCACGTATAGTATACTGAAGATATCCAATGCAATCCAAAATTACTGAAAAATGCCCCTTTAGGGGTATAAGGGTCGGGTTAAATGTTGGTGTGTAGTACTCCTAAATTCATGCTAACGGATGAAATTTGCGAATGGTGTGAATACGAGTGAGTGAGGTGCAAGCTTTTTCAATTAATGTTGTTTAGATTTAACAATTCCCTTTAAGGCGAATATGAACACTCGAATCGATGTTATTGTGAAATAAAGTGTGACATCACACAATTTTTATGGTTGTTTTACACCAAATTCACCGAGCTATAGTACACAACCATTTTTAAAGTGTGCTTTTTACATTCATTCAATTTTTAAAAAAAATTACCATGGACTCTCTTGAGTTTGAATGAGGATGGTTTTATATACAGAACAAGTTAAAGTTGGTTTTATATACTGAATAAGTTAAAGTTGGTCTTATATACAGAATAAGTTAAAGTTTCAGCAATCCCATTAGAATTTCTTATTAATATCAAAGTTAAAATTTTATCTCTAATCCAAAAATTTACGCACAATTTTGTTTGTTTCGAAGTTAGATCTAGAAGAAATTGAAAAAATTTTTACTGCTCGTTTAAATATTTTTTTCTGAAATTTTTTAAATATTTTTTCTAATAAATAATATTTCTTCCTTTAACTACTAGTATTAACTACTTTTAATATGTAATAATTTATAAATAACTCAAGATAAAGCAAATTGTTTTCCCAGAATTTTTAAAATTATTTCAAATAGCGTAAGGAGGTAAAATTTGTAGCAATATGGTGGTAAATCTAATTTTTTCATAAGGTAACATTTTTGCAGCAAACTAGTCCTTAATATTGTTTCTAGATAGGTACTTTGCAAGTTTCCATAATTTCCAATTGATAGCAGAGCAGTACAATCATACGTGAAAATGGTGTTTTTATTAAAAAAAAATCTTTCATGAACAGTGCGAAAATAAGGCTTATATTGCCCTTAATCATTCATACATACAATTTGTCCCTTAATTTTTTACAATGTTATCCTACTTAATTTTTGACCACCTTTTTACGTAAGCTTTTTTTTTCTTTCTTTTGTTTAACGTGGATAATTTCAGTTTTAAGGTGATGAAGTTTTTATTTGAGTAAATCCATTAATAGACTTCTGAAATATTTCCATTTTACTCAACCCTTGAAAAAAAGTCCAATCGACATTTCTGAAGATTACTTTTCTTTCAATAAACTGATTGTGTCATGAGATGTCACCTATAAAAAAATACCAAAAAGTGATCATGGTTTTTACAGATATTTTACCATTTTCGAAAAATGCAGTTCAATTATTTATCCACGTCATAAACACGATTTTCGTACTTGCAAAAGTTTTCCAAAAACATTAAGAAAGATTCCTTCAAATATTTGCGAAACCATTTAGCCAAAAATGAGTATCTAAATTGATTTATTATCTTTGTTATAAATTTCTATACTCAGTGCAACTGCGTATATTGGGGTGATTTGATACACAATATTGAACACAATTGTCCACAAAAATCAGAATCAAAACAAACTTGTTTAAAAAATACATAGAAAACCATGTTATTTATATATTTGACCACTCTTTAGATCATTATTACAACTAGGTATCAGATAATTTTATTGAGATATACTTAGCTGAATAGTCTCCCGTTATTTATTGTCATCAATGTATATTTTCTGTGCCTTAGATCTCGAAATACTTAAGAGTCCAATTTATTTTTAAGAATAGAAAAGAAACGAAAGAGAAGGACAACGATAAAAAAAATGACATATTTTCAATTCTGTTTATTTTATTTAAAATGCCGCTCTAAAAACAGTCTAAAACTTTTAAAAACACACGTAGGCTTATATAAGATCCAACTGTTCCAGTTTATTGAAAGACAGAAGGCTTAAAAAGTTGGGGACCCTATTAAAGCCCCCTTGTATATAACCAACCAGACATTCACACAAAAGGAGCGCACGTGCTCTGATTCATAAAACATTTGGATGAGAAAGTTGAAGAGGAGTGTCTTTCATATTGTTAAAAGACATAGACTTCTTAAATATTTTGTTTGTCATGAAATAGATCGGAGGCCATGAGATATTTTCCCATGCTTTTTCTTTAAGATACAAGGAGGTCTCTATCTGCTTTGATCCTTAAAGGAGGGTTTTACTGTGATGTAAACCCCTCCTTCATCATCATGTGATTTCTAAGAGGAAAATCTTTTATGTTAGGCTATTCGTCATTAATAATAAATAATGATTCTCTTGCTACCAATACCATTCAGCTCTTAACATTCTTGGGAGATAAGATTATTATTTTATCAGTAATAAATCTTTTTGGTGAATTTGATTCGGCTGTTGTATACAATCAAAGGGAACACTGAAATGTATCGGTTATTTTTTATCTTAAGCAAATAAATTTGGTCTGAAATAAAGAGTGTAAATCTTTCATTTAGGTGAATTTTATTGATTAAACTGAGACTTTATTTATTTTTTATTATTATTATTTCTAGAATTATCGTCGAGGCTATAATGATTAGATTTTTGATGGCCATACTTTATAGTGATTTACGAATCTAGAGAGGCTAAATATCTATAAAGTGAACTTTGGAAGAAAAAGGCTTGTTTAAAAATTTACTTATTTAATTATGCAAGAAAAATAACACTCTTTAAGGTGGAAGGAAGATATATTCAGTTTTGAAGTGGATTCTTGTTATAAATCTTCGAACATAATGAAGAAAACAAATGTCTGACAAGGGCCCCACTTAAACACGAAATGTATAAACTAACAGTAAATTGAAATGAATAAACTTGCAATAAGTTGTAGGTGGTACATCAAATTTTTGTAAGCTTACAATAATCAATAATTTTTGAATATATAGTACGCTAAAATGAGTGAATTTCCATTAGTAATCTTAGAAAATGCAGTTCGCCAAAATGTGTAAACTTACCTAAACAGTTATCTTGAAATAGGCAGTTCTTCAAAATGGCTCAATTTGAAATAAGCAATTATCTTTTTGAATAAACTAGTAATAAGCAGTTAAATTTCCGTTAACAGTTCGTCAATATCAGTAAGTTTGTAACAATCTTAGACTATTCAAAATAAAGAAATTTATAATAAGTTGCGATCTCTCATTAGAAATACCGAAATAAGAAAAATTGTTTTAAGCTGAAAATAAATTACTCAGATTCATTCTAACTAATAAATTTTCAGAATATGCTGCAGATCTCACTAAAGTGCATACTACTTTATCAACACAACCAAAGTATATTGTTATAGTTATTATTTTAATAACAAAAATTGTCTTTAGAGATTTTCTTTAAGGAAAGATGATATAAAACAAACATTCTTATGTGATATTTCAAAAGAAATTTTTACATGTTTTAAATCTATGGCCACCACTTTAATCTGGTTGGTTCGATAACAATTTTTTTAAAATCAGAAGCCTCGTCCTAAATATATATATATATATATATATATATATATACATATATATATATATATATATATATATATATATATATATACATATATATATATATATATATATATATATATATATATATATATATATATATATATATATATATATATATATATATATATATATATATATATATATATATATATATATATATATATATATATATATATATATATATATATATATATATATATATATATATATATATATATATATATATATATATATATATATATATATATATATATATATGATACAGATGAATAGACAAAATTATAGATTTCGTCTGTTGAAATTTTCGATAAGAATAGCATGATCATTACTATGCTAAATTTTCAGCGATTTAAATAAAAGAACTGTCTATACAATTAGGTCTTAAACAGAGTAGTGAACATAACTCAGAGAAGCTTATTGAAGAACATCAACAGCAACAAATAAATAAAGGGTGTTTTATAAAGTATAATTAATATATAATTTTGGAATCTTTATCAAAATGGTAACAAAAAGACAAGATAAAATAAATTTCAATTTCAGAAAGAACTGCATCAAAATCGGTCAACA
This sequence comes from Parasteatoda tepidariorum, assembly GCF_982258835.1. NCBI lineage: Eukaryota > Metazoa > Arthropoda > Arachnida > Araneae > Theridiidae > Parasteatoda > Parasteatoda tepidariorum. The sequence goes on from NC_141765.1 coordinate 72,601,625, forward strand.
CATACACAATTATAAAAATAATTTTCTAATAAATAATGTACAGTTATACTAGAGTAATTTTATCTAAATATTTTTGAGAAGTTCTAGCAATTTTAAAGAAAGTCTTGTTTCACAAGAATTTGAGACCAAAAATTTCTTATTTTCTAGGACTGCAAAAAAGAAGTGAACATAATTGCACTAAAAATGCAGACATTCTGTTACTAACTATTGTACATAACTTCCTCTCATAATTTATTGTCCCTATTTTCCTATTTTAAAACTGTTTGTGACTATTAAAATAAAAAGCGTAATTTAAACTGCAAATTATTCTCACCTTTTTGACAATGTTGTTTAACTAATGCTCTTTAAAACAGTGATTGAATGGAACAGCTTCTATCTTAGAATATTTAAATGATTCAACTTCAAATTTAAATCTGTTCTTATGTAATCCACCTATTTCTATTTATTTCCATTTAACAAACAATTAAGGGAAGTTTAAAAACCGAAATTATTTTTACCTGTTTGTCATTTCCCTGGCATTCTAGTGCCTGGAAAACGACAACCAGTATAATAACGGCGAGGAATGCCAGGGTAATGATATCCAGGATAATGACATTATAATTTTATAGTTTTTTTTTTAAGTTCCATTTTCATCTACTTTTAGATCTAACACTTTTACTTTGTGTTGTCAACAACATGGGTTTTATAAGCGCTCAAATTTAATAACGTATTTTATGTATTAATGGTTTTAAGAAAACATAACCCGATTGCTTTTTAAAATCTCTGTAAATGAATTTTTTTCTGAAACTGTCAACTTAGTTTCTATTAAAAGATATATTTAAAAAAATGGCTTACCAATCATGCATTTAAACAAACAAAAATAATTAACGCTAGAATCATTCATGTAGGTTATAGATAAATGAAAATAAGTGACTAGAAAAATAGCATATTTACGTAAGGAATACAAATTTTTAACTGAAAAACTTATTTTTTTAAATATTTTGGAAATCATTCATCATCCTTTTGAAATGTTTTTATTAGTTTAGATGTAATTTATTGGATAGAGAAAAATTTATAGAGAGTTGGAAAGAAAGTAATTTTTGTAGCATGCCAGAAAAATGACATTTTGAAATTCAACATACATTTTCAAATATAGATAATTGTTAAAATAAGAGCAAAATCATTATAAAATCATTATAAAAAGGTAACAATAATGATAATAAATAAAGTTTTAAAAAAATTTACTATTTTATAGTATAGTATTAGACTCCTGTGGCAAATACTGCAAGTTGTCGTATTTGATGAGAATTGCCAATATAATAATTAAATACAAGAAAGGATAAAATTATATTAACAGAAGTCTTTAAAATATCTTGAGAATAATCCTCTCGCATTTTTCAAACACTCTGAATATATAATAAAACAATCATATGAAACAAAAAGTAAGGTAATGTTAAAGTCTTTCTATTATCCCTAAACATTTAGAAGAAAAAAATTAATAATACAGAACTACAACTGTTCCATATATTATTTACTTCATTTAAATAACAGCAGGATGCATCCCCCCTGATTCAATTTTCTTTGGCCGTGCCGTAGCCTAATGAGTAAAGATTTAAATACTCATATAATAGTAGGCTCTTTAGGGCAGATAAAAATCGCTTGACTTTAGCGCATTCCCTTCTCTAAATATAATAGGGGGTATAGAAAATTCATAATTACATCGATATTCCCCATAGCGAATGCACTTTTTGGTTGGTTAACTTCGTCATTACTCAGCAAGATGAATACTTTTACCGCACCACTTATTTAACAGTCATATAACATAGCCTTCACCAATTTAAAACGGTTCCCAAATCAACCAATTTAGGAGGCTTCCTACTCCCCCATTTGAGGGGAATGTTCCTTTTTATATATCTGTTTGCTGTTGTCACATCACTGACTCCCAAATCAGCGTTTCGTTCAAACATGACTTACCCTTTCAGGATGCTAAAAGTCCATCTGTTCTGTTATCTTTTTGTATATCTTTCGTGAGATTACTCATTTTTTAAATATTCTTTTTTTCTTTTAAATTAACTAGAATTACGTGATTTGTTTATTTTGAATTTATATCTTTCGATATTTTTTAATATTTAAAAAATCAAAATCTGTGCTTTGTTCAAACATGACTTACCCTTTCAGGATGTTAAAAGTCCATCTGTTCTGTTATCTGTTTGTAAATCTTCCTTGCTTTCTTTAAGATTCCTCATATTTTAAATATTCTTTTAAAAAAAGCTAACTAGAATTACGTGATTTGTTTATTTTGAATTTATATCTTTATACATTTTTTAATGTTTTTTTAAAAAAGAAAAATCTGCGTTTCGTTCAAACATGACTTACTCTTTCAGGATGATAAAAGTTCATCTGTTTTATCTTTTTGTAAATCTTCCTTGCTTTCTATAAGATTCCTCATTTTTTTAAATGTTCTTTTAAAAAAACTGACTGGAATTACGTGATTTGTTTATTTTGAATTTATATCTTTCGATATTTTTTAAAAAATCAAAATCTGCGCTTCGTTCAAACAGGAATTACCCTTTCAGGATGTTAAAAGTCCATCTGTTCTATTATCGTTTTGTAGATCTTCCTTATTTTCTATAAGATTTCTCATTTTTCAAATATTCCTTCAAAAAAAACTAATTAGAATTACAGGATTTGCTTATTTTGAATTTATATCTTATACATTTTTAATATTTTTTAAGAAAAGATAAATCTGCCTTTCGTTCAAGTATGACTTACCCTTTTAGGATGATAAAAGTCCATCTGTTCTGTCATCTTTTTGTAAATTTTCCTTGCTTTCTATAAGATTCCTCATATTTTAAATATTCTTCTAAAAAAAAACTGACTAGAATTACGTGATTTGTTTATTTTGAATTTATATCTTTCTATAATTTTTTTTCAAAAAAAATCTGCGCTTCGTTCAAACATGACTTACCCTTTCAGGATGATAAAAGTCCATCTGTTCTGTTATCTTTTTGTAGATCTTCCTTACTTTCTACAAGATTCCTCGATTTTTAATATTCTTTTTAAAAAAATAACTAGAATTGCGTGACCTGTTAATTTTTAATTTATATCTTTCTAAATTTTTTAATATTAAAAAAAAACATGCAAGAAGATTTGTGTAAAAGCTTATGCCGACAAATTGAATAAATAATAGAACAATTGTGTACTGCTGAAGGCAGTATGTAACTAATTATTGACTCGTATTACGAAGAATAAAGCGAAAAACTACGTGAATAAAGCACCAGTCAAGCATAGAAAAGAACATTCAGTAGTTTTGGTTCTCTATAAAAGAACCTTCCTCAATGTCTAAACACCAAATGAAAAGTAAAGATATGGATAAACACGTGCAATGTGATTTAATCAATCCGGACAGGGGAACAAGTTTGAACAAGATAATAAAAAGAAGGGTGATAAGGAACAGGTGTGAGAGGATTTGGCGGGAACCCCAGGAGCAAAAGATTAAATTAGAATAGATTTCCATACATTGCGAAAGGATGAAATACTAGAAGGAGGTGTGATTAGAATTTTCAAAATGTGGAGTGATTCCGAGATATAAAGTTCCGTAGATGACCAGTTATATTGAATGATTTTAACAGAAAAAAACTGAAACCTGTGATTAGAATTCTTACTATCTAGGATGATGGAAGATCGTTTATACTCTGATTTTAGACGTAACTTCCATGTTCTCTAAGTTGAAGTTTAAGGGTAAGCTTAGTTTGTCCAGTATGCGATAGACCACGCAGGCAATAAATTTGATAATTATCCCAACTACTAATATTAACAATAGGACTTTTGAGGTTGGTTAAATTTAGTTGTTTATAAGAGAAAAAGCTACTTTAAACTGAAATTTAATCAAAATCACATCAATTTGGGGACTGTTTTTTGGATAATATGGTCAAACAATCTAATTTTTAAAGTTCGAATTAGAGGGTTTATTGGATTGAGTGATTAATTTTCATTAAATGAAGTCAATAATATTAGAAGGTCCACTGTCAGTAGCGATAGCTATAAAGTCAAGAGCTCTGCATTGAGAAAATGAATATGAGAACAAATTTTAGAAGCACAGTAAACAAGTGTTCGTAAGGCAACTATCTTTATGTTAGAGGAATAGGATGAAAGATTACTCCTCGTGTGTGAAATAATTTTCAGAAATTCATCTCAGTTACGAGTAATAACATTTATTATTTAATATAAACATAGATATTTATATAAACATCTATATAATCATTAATATAATCATCAATATAATCATTCATATAATAATATCAATACAAACATTTATTACTCTCCTGTTCAAGTGTGAAGTGATTGCCATTAAAAATTTACCATTAAAAAAGAAAGCTTTTAAGCAAATGCGACTAAAGTTCGTCAATTTCAACTTGTCTAAAGTGGAAGAATCTCTTTTTAAGGCAATTAACGAATAAAGATTTAACATCGAAAAAGACCATTATGTTTTCATTAGATGTAGATGTACGAAGCCTATTAACAAAATCATACAAGTTTTTGACAGATTCATATTAGAAAATGGGGATAAAACTGATGCTTAGCTAATGTAAAAGAAAAGGTATTAGAAAGAATGGGTACCTGCTTTTAAATAAAACAGTGAGAAATAGTAGGTGTAAGAGAATATTTTAGATGATTAAGAATATTTATATCATGGCAGATCTAATTTTATTCAACTCATTAGCACTAGGTAATACTTCATTTTGGCCTTTAATTTTAGAGATTCCACAAGACTTGGTCTAGAACTGCAATTTAACCACCTTTATCAGATTTAGACTTTAAAGATTTCAATTCAAAAAGAAAAATTTTGCTAAGATTAAAAGTAGAAGGCCTGGAATTTAAATTAAGAGCAATCAAATGTCTAATTGATTCTTATTGAAAAGTACTGCGAATACTAAATGTAACAGCTCTATGAATAATTGCAACCAACTTGGGTATTAAGGGAAGGGAAGGTAGAGCTAAGTTGTTGTTAAATTTAAGAGCATTAAGTTGATTATTATTTAAAGGTTACAGAAGAGAGATTAACAACAGAAATTTGAATAACGGATGGTAATGACAAGGTTCGAGAATATGATTAGATTTCAGCAATTTATTGAATTTCTTATCAAGGATTAATTTATTCTTAGAATTCAGCTATGGCTGATTTTATTTAAATTTATTTCTTTACTTCTAATATTTATTTCTAGTTTATGTGCTTATTTAAAAGTCATCTGAAGGCTCGTAGCAAAGTTGTAACGCTGCTACGATGAGCTGCCTCGATTCCTAGTTTTTTAAATGAAAAAATGAAGGTATTATTTCATCCCTAATTTGTTATTAGCGATTAAATAATGTTCCTGATTCCTATGTTTCTAAGATTCAGACATTCTATTATTTAATCCCAAAATCCTAGATTTAAAATTTGGTAGAAAATAATTCGCAAATAAGTATCTTTTGAAAAATTCATTAATTATTAGATTAAACTCGGAGATTAAAACTGCGAGGTTATCACTAAATCCTAAACCTTCACAAAAACAGAAGTAAAAAAAAAACGAAGGGAAATAAAAACAAGAAAGAAAAAGAATTCATGTTTATATGAGAAAAATTATCACCGAAGATTTACTTTTAGGTTAGAAGCATTGCAAGCATTCCTAACTGAAAAGAATCCGATAGTCCCTTCATGATAAAAAATATTGCAATTTTTTTTATCTACAGTTATATACATTATGATATAAATGATACTTTAGCATTAACAGAAAGAAGATTTCTTATCTTAGAGATACATATTATTAAGTTACATACAGAATATTTAGGTCTAAAAATCTAGCAAAATCGTTCTAAAATGTTTAGAATTTCAATATACATCGTTTTATTTGAGCTAGCTCGTACTTTTCTAATTAAAAGTTTGAATAAACTTTGATTTACAATTTGTTTTACTTAATTCAAAGTATAAGCTTTGCTGGCAAGTTTCAAAGAAATTAACAATATAACATTTTATAAACACTTTAAGAGTTGGACAAATTATTTACTCGTGCCCCCTTAATTTGGAAGAACATGAATACTTAGTGATAAAAATAAATAATTCAATTTACTGATAAATAATTATTTTTTATTTAATTATTATTTTCCATTTAATGAAAAGACACATTTTTTAAAACATAATCGAAATTATAGATTGTATTTTAAGTAACTGTATAAAATACTTAGCTAAAACAATATTTATTTCGTTTCGTCTTAACAAGAAAAAAAATATTAAATAAATCTCATTGCCAATTAAACTTTTTTTTTCGTTTCCATCGATATCAGCATTTGAATCAGCTTCTTTAAAAAAGAAAAATCATCAGCTTTTGAATATGAAATAACATTTAAAATAAAATGGAGCGTCATAAAAAGATTTCTCGAGTTAAAACTTTGTAAGTATTGAACAATTTTATGATTTTAAAATTTTATCTAAAAATTATTTCCGGAATAACATTTTTCGATCGAAACTACTGAAAATCTAACTTCATTCTGGTTTTGTATTTCTTTTTGTTTTTTTTTTTCACTTTATGTTTTCAAATAGATAATTACTTTTAAAAAGTAGCAAAATAGCAACATATTACTTGAATTTAAAAAACAATGAATATAATTCTTATAAATTCATTCTAAGTAAATTTTTATAAAAATAAGTACTGAACTAACATAGCAAAAATGAATGTCAACTAACAGATTTTAATAAAAGGACTATTTTGAATACACAGCGCCATCTCTTGACGATCTCACAAAACACTAACAATCGCAAGCACTTTAATGGCATAATAGTGCTGACATCATTTTAATTTTGAAAACTAAGTGAAAAATGGAATAAAATGCAAAAAATTGTGTTAATAATAATTATTACTATGCATATAAACCTATTTCCAGCTGCATTATAATCGGTTTTTATTGAAAAGTTAAAATGAAAATCAATAAGATAATTTTGAAGGTATTGAAAACCGGTACTACTTTTAAACCCACTGTTCGTTTATTTTCACCATTTTACAACAAATTACCTTTAATAAGTAACTATAATTATATAATGGTGATAGATTCTTTATTTATTTTTTTTTTAATTAAATAGCGCAAAATATACAGTGTTTGCTTCATTGATCATCTTACTTAACGCCCATCAATAGAACGATAAAGGTCAATGATACCTTTCTAAAGAGTTAATTTAATCCTTTTTTCAACTTGAAAGAATATAAAAAAATATTGAAAAAAAACATTAAATATAAAACTTTCAAAGAATTTTAACATTTAAAAAAATAATAAATATATGGAAACAAGTAAGTCTGATTTATTTATTTTTAGTGTAAGTAGACACACCTGTGTGGTAAATAATATCGGGAAAACTATATAAACCTATTTTCATTCTGATTTTACTGACAATTTCTGTATCTCGCTGTATCATCACGCCTCACACTTGCTTTAAACGTAATAAAATCTTCCAAAATGTAAATAAATATATTTAAACATTTATGCATCAATTGAAACTTTAAATTAAGAGATTAATTTGATTCTTTATCAAGTATTTTATTTCAATGAGCATGATAAAAAAATGTTTTACCGCAGCATAAAATTTCTATTAATTTTTCTTTACAAAATCACTGTCTCTTATAGTTCAAAAAATCATAAGGTATTAACTTGCCAAGTACAATATTCTCATATCAAAACTTAATTAAAAGCAAAATAAATTAATAACAGTAATTTTTAATTAAAATAAATAAATAATTAAATGTTTATTAATTAATAATTAAAAATTAATAATTAAAATAATTCAAAGTCAATATTTCAAATATTTTTTTTACTATGATACTAATAATTTCAAAGAAACTAAAATAAAAGATACAGCAAGGTTTCGCATTTTCATACTTTCTTTCTCTCTTTTGTCATAATATTCATAAGTTGTTAGAATTGATCGTCATGATGTTCTTTAGTTGTTAAAAAGAACTTCTTAAATCAGCTTACAATATCTATGCAATTTGAGAGAAATTTCTAAAAAACTGGTTTTGTTACCATAATACTATTTATGCAGGAAAACTAGAATAAGGTATACGGTATGGTTAGGCGTTTCAATTCATTTTTTCTTTCTTTTTCTCCTTTCTCTAAGTAAGTTAGTTAGAAATATTTTCCAGAATGAATCTCCTAAATCAACTAATAATGAGAAATCTTTATAGAACTGGTTTTGTTACCATGAAACTAAAAACGAAAAAAAGCAGAAAAACGGGAGTTAGGATACAGTAAGCTTAATTGATTCACTTGCTTCGTTCTTTTTTAGTTTGTTAAAATTGTTTTTTTAAAAAGGAAAGAGAAAAAAAAAACAATCTCCTAAATCAACTTATAATGCATATCCACTCTGAGAGAAATTTCTCTAAACGTAATTTTGTTACTATGACACTAACAATAAAGGAAAACTATCACGAAGAATGCAGTAGGATTTTGCGTTTTCACTCGTTCTTCTTTTCTTTCTTCATACTCTACATAAGATCGTTACAAAGATTTTTTGAAATGAATCAACTTAATACAAATCAACTTAATAACATATAATCAACTTAAAAATACTGCATGCTTTCTTAGTTTCTTTCTTTTTTCGTACTAGGTATTGGTAGACGGGTTTTTCAGAAACAATCTTAACTTCTGAGAAACTTAAATATCCACTTTAAGAGAAATTTCTGTAAAACTGGTTTTGTTACCATGATATTGATACTGCAGGAAAACTACACTAAATGATACAGCAGGATTTCGCTTTATACTCTGCGTAAGTCTGTTAGAAAAGTTTTTCAAAAAGAATATTCTAATTCGACTAATGTTTATCTACTTTGAAAAAAATTTCTGTAAAACTGGTTTCGTTACGATGATACTAATCATGCAGGAAATCCGGAACAAAGGATGCAAAAGGACTTCGCGTTTTCATTCATTCTTTCTCTCTTTCTTTATTCATACTCTACGTAAGTTTGTTAAAAAAGATTTTTCAAAAAGAATCTCCTGAATCAACTAATACTGTCGATTCACTTGAGAGAAATTTCTGTTCAGCTGGTTTTGTTACCATGATACTAGTAATGCGTGAAAACTGAGTTAAGGATACAGCCAGATTTCTTGTTCGTTTTTTGTTACTTCGTCATATTCTCCGTAAGCTTATTGAAAACTTTTTTCAAGAAGATAATATTATAATATATCTCCACTTTTGGAGAAATATCTGTTAAATTGGTTAAGTTACAGTTATACCAATAGCATGGGGAAAACTGGAGTCAAAGATGCAATAGTTTCTTCTTTCTTTTGTTAACAAACTTACAGGACATTACCAAGAGAAATCATACTTGCGTTTTTTAAATTAACAATTCTAAAATTTCAGTGAAATTGGTTAAATATTGGTTAAGATATAAAAATGGATTGAAGTCTTAATTTTGAAAACTCTTATTAATATCTATACAACAATTCCAATTTTGAGTTTCAACACTAAAAACTATATATTTTAAGAGAAGTTTTAAAACTTCTCAAAAATTATTTTCTGTCATTATTCAACTAAATCACGAATATTGACAAGCAATTATTAAATAGTTTTGAATAAAATTATCTTCAAATGAAAGAGATTTTTAATACGTGCAATTGTAAATTTATGGTGATAAGCAAAAAATAATGGTAACATTTTGTAATTTCTAGAAGCTATTTGGACAACATACTCCAAATCGTTTCCTTTATTTAAATCGTACTGAATCCGTAAGTGACGATTAAGAGAAATTACTCATTTGGGTTTTATTTTTTAACTTAAATTGAATGGTTTATTAATAAAAGAGTAATATCCCTTAACTTTTATAAAGTAACATAATCCTTTCTCTTATTCAATTATTATTTGCTTAAATTAATTAACACATCTTCAAATTAAAATTTAATACTTTTAGATTCGGTCAGATGTTGTTTTGTTTCTCACACAATGTTTTAGTACTTCCTCGGTATACAGTTAAGGTCGGAGTATTTAATACTTTAAAGTTGAGTAAGACGTCTACAAAGTAAAATAAAAGATATCATTTTTAAAGTCAGTCGTAGTAATTTTTTGAGTATTAAATGGTTATAGCATAAGTGAATAATATACAAAAGTAATTGAAATAAAGAAAAAATTGTTAGGAAATGCCAAAAATTGTAATACTACTTTTAATTTGCAATAGTGCACTGTGTGCAAAGTAGAAAACAACTATATTACTTTCGAATAACCTAATTTTCGCATAATAACATACAATCTTAAAATTTTTAGAGGTTTTCAGAAAAAAAGTTTTTAGAAAATGCCAAAAATAGTAATATTTTTTTTTCTTTTATTTTGCAGTAGAGCTCTATGTGCAAAATCGAAAACAACTGTACGACTTTTAACTAATCAAATTTTGACGCAATAAAATGCAATATTAATGTTTTTAGGGGTATACTATATAATTTGAGCAGAAGATATTTTTTTAAATTTCCAAACTATATAAAAAGTACCTTCTATGAGTAAATATACCTTTTTTGACAAATTTAGAATCTTAAAGTATAGACAGTTCAGACAATCTGGAAAATAAAGCCAAATTAGTTCAGTCGATTGAAATTTTGTCCAGTAAATTTTACTTTTTATATATTTTACCATATCTATAGAGATATTTATACAAATCAAAGATAATTTTGTACGGAATTTTAAAACTAACTCTTTTACCTTAAGATGATTTAATATAATATTTGAAGAAAGCCCTCAACACTTGAATACGTTTTTTCTTAATAATAAGCGAAATGAAGTAGATAAACAGCTTATTAATAACATATGTAATTTTAAGTTACTAAATATGAGGTCAAATTGCTCTTGAGAAAAAAAAATATAGAAATTTCTGAAATTTTAGAATTTATTTGGAATTTTGGTTAATTTGGAATTTTTATTTAGAATTTATTTGGAACTGCTCAAAATTTAGATTTTGTCATTTAAAATTACATAATTTGAAATTATGTGAAAATTTATAGATCTTAAAATATATTTTTTATTATTAATAAAATAAATAATGAAATATTAAACAGCTTAATTACCGGAAAAAAATAATTTTTGTAGTCGAATTTTATAATTGTGGGCAAAAACATTTAATTCGCTTGAATTGTTCCATAGGTGAAATACGTAAAATCGAAATTAAAGGGTTTACCTAAGTATACTAGTGAGACCATATTTTCCAATTTAATTCTTCGGGAAAAATATAGGTTTATTCAAGTACGTTCCTGTGTCGTAATTAAAAATATCATCTGTACTAATTAATTAGCATATTTAAATTTCCAACTATTAAGATTGTATGATGGTGAATGAGAATCCGATCACTATACATTATTTATTTTTTATCACACAAATATTAAAACAATTAAAACTCATGCACTATCCGAAATACTCGTTTAATAACTACATATTAAAGCAACATCAATTTGAAACCTAAAATAAGTTGAATTTTATTAAAATTTTTATGTAATTCACTTATTTTAGCTATCATTATAAAAAGATGTCGATAAAAGAAACAATAATGCGAGTATTTCAATTTATTTAACTGAGATTTAAAATATTATATATACATAAAAGTATATAAACTTTATCAATGAAGTAAAAGTTTTATGAATATACTATTAGAAAACAGTTTGGAGCTTTTCCATATCTGAAACTGACAAGCATCCCTCTCATTTAAAAAGAAGAAAAAGACTGAACAAAATATTAATATTTGATTGAAATTGAGAATAAGCATCAAAAAAAAAATTTTTATTTATTTATTTTTTTTTAAATCTTGGACAATTAATCGATGGATAATTAAATGGTCTCGTGTGCCTTCAAAACTGCATCCGCTAGCTCCAACACATCATTACTGTAGAGGATCTCACGAAGTTCTGAAGCCAGTAGCACCATACCCAGTTGTAAAACATATGGGGTAAGGGCTGGGCACTTGAGAATGTGATCCAGGGTAAGTTGGATATCGGTGCAGTTCTTGCAAGGAATATAAGTTCTTATTTTGTCGGGAAGAATTTTCATCCCTCTAAAAAAGTCATTCATAACCTAAAATAAATAATTTGATAAAAATAAGCATAAATCAAAATTTTAAAATTTTCATCTGAAGTACCACTAAGTTTCCAGTGATTTGCAATTTAAAAAATAAAAAAAAACTTGCAAAGCTTTTAATTTTATAAAAAATGAAATGAATAAAAGTAAAGCAGAAATTATACATTTCATATTTGCTCAACTAATTGCAAAAAGTAACATTATTATTAAGTTGAATTAAGCAGCATTAATGTACAAAAAAATCTTTATCGTTAAGTTACCCTTCAAAGTCTGTTTAATAAAATTACATTTGTGTGCATTAAATCTTTTTAAATCAAAAAGCAAATTTCGTTTTGAACACTTTGTTTATAAAATAAAAACACTCTCCCTTTTGAGTGACAAAAATTTATTTATCCACAAACACAGTTTCATTAAATCAACGTAAAGAGAATAAGTAAAAAAAAAATGAGTTCATTGAAACTGCAACATCAAGTTTGGACACTGAATGACTGGAGTGTTCTCTTACAAAAGAATTGAATCAGAAATATTTGGGAAGTACTAAAACGAAGGGAAGAAAACAGGCTAGGAAATTCTTGTCTTTTGAACTTCCTCTATCATCGGATGAGCCAGGCCTATTGTGAAAAGACGCGAAAGGGAACACATTTTCCGGAATTGTCCCGGACGACATTTTAATCCAGGATGATAAAGAGCATCATCTGGAATGTGCGAGACAGTCATTGATGCGGACAAAAGCTCCTCCCCCCTCTCCCCCAAAACGTGATTCCGCAATGTTAGAGTATCCTTTTGTGGAACCAGCCTTCTATTGCATGATTTCGGAAAAGGCAATTTTATTCTCGCATCCCCCCAACCCCAAAGATAGTGACGAATGAGAGGTTTAGATGTTGTTTCTTGGAGGTTCGCCCTTACTCTGATTGCTCGACATTCTGTATTTCATTGCCACCCTCCTAACAAACCCTGTCCAAATCAGAAGAGAATTCTCACTATACAAAAGGACCAAAGACCTCTTTCTCTCGGCCACCAATGATTGACTGTCTTCTACTACAATAGGCCGGAATGTTTGCTGATCCATGAACAGAACTTTGAGTACAGTCAAGATTTTCCTTGCCACTTAATGAACTGTCGAGAGAATGGTGTAATCAGGACACATCTGTAAAGGTCTGTGAGTGTTAATCAGAGAGTTTGACCTTATTCAGTGAATCCGTGACCTTCATTTACATTGGAAATGGATGGCGTCCAGTCTTTTAATAAGTTTCAGAAGCACGTTTGTATTTTGTCAGATTTAAGAGACCGAAATACAGTTAAATCTTTGGAAGAACATTGTTCCTCTGTAATAGTGACTATTTTTATCGTGTAGGGGTAGATTTAAGAGAATCGTGTTGAAAAGTGATTAATAATTCATTCAACGAAAGGCTCAGAAAATGTTAATCATTGTAGAGTATAATTTGATATTATAGATATCTGAAATTAAAAAATTGTCGAATTTACTAAGCGTATTTATAACACGAAAACCTGAATAGAAAGCTAATTTGTCAGTGGACTGGAGAAATGTGTCCCCTTTCTATAATAATTTCTAGTCTAATTTTTGCATATACTCAATAATATTAAAATTAAAGTATCCTTTTATTCAACTTAGGGGAAATATGAAGTAAGAAAAGGCTTTGGAAACTTTTACTCCATTCCGAAGTTATTCAATCAAATATTTATTGTTATGAAATAATTTTTATCTGAAATTTCAAGAAGTTAAATATGCAAAAGTCAATACTCTTCAGAATATTGGAAATGGATGTATGACTACTGAACTACTAACATAGATTACTGTTCAAAAGAACTCTAATACCGTTAATTTATGTGGCAATACAGGGCAAAGTAAAAAAATGCAAACTTTTTAAGTTATACATAGTTTTATTTTTAATATTGGAGATGTTTTAAGGAAACTAATTGACGGGATATAGTAATTCTATACAAATCAACATTTCGCATTTAAAAATGTATTTTATATTGAAAATTTGATTTGAATAACAAATTATATCCAAGCAAGAAAAAGATGGAAATTAACTTGAAACTTTAACAAGCATGGATATTGATGAAACCCGAAAACTGATGGAAATGACTGAAAAAAACAGAACTACAATTCTCGTATCAACAAATGCTAAAAAAATAATGAAGGACCTCAAAGAAGACCAGGATCTAGAAGACATCTCATTTTCTTAGCAAATTAGCATAGAATATCATATTTAATACGAATAAAAGATGATCCATTCCATCCAATGAAAAAGAGATGTTCCATTGAAGTTCCAAACAATTAGCAAAAGTTCCGTCCCACCTTCCCATTATGGAAACGCTTTACCCTAACACAACTGACTTTTTGAAACAACAAGACAAATCAATTTAGTCCTCACATTTCATGACAACTCGCAAAATGGCTGGATGATAATATGGAATAAATATTTTAAAGTAGCCTGTTTCGTCACCTGATTTCAGTTTCACAGTGAATTTGTGGGGAATACTGAAACAAAAACTTGAAAAAGCTGAGAAGAATACAGCTGAAAAATGGAGGGAAAAATGGAAAAAAAAATATTGAACGAAACGATACAAATTCTACTAGACACCATTAAGTCTCTCGTAGAATGTCTGCTAAGACAGCTTCAAATGGTAATTGATACTTAATGAGGAGAAACTACTTATTCATCGGTATAATCTTGTGTACAGATAAGACATCTTGAAATGTGTTTTAATTTCTGATTTCTATTTTCATGACACTGATGAAAACAATTAGAGCAAAACGGTTGTTTTTTTTTGTTTAAAAAAATGAACAAAATAAGTAACGTTTATAAGCAATCAGATATTGCATATAACTATAAGTGCGAATAAGGTATCAGATGATAAGTAAGCTCTTCGTGAACACCTCTACCTTGCAGTGGCCTGTGACATCGTAAGGCAATGGCGCTGTGATCACGTTTGTGTAAAGATACCATATTTGCTTTCCAAAGCTGTAGCGTAAGGACGTTTTGAAACATTGTAGCTTAACCCAATCTTTGTTTTTTTAAATTTCTTTCCTTATCCATCGTTAGTATAGCCAGTCGTCATCATCTAGAGGATGAAACAAGATGGCGGGTTGTTGAAAGAATTGACCGAGCCAATCACAGGCTACCACTTTTAGGGATCTCGAGATTTCGAGAAATATGGTGTTCACTTGGTGGAAACAGCTGATAGAAACAGGAACAGTGGTCCACCGATCTGATCAAGGCAGCAAAAAAGCTATAATGCCGGCCCAAGACCGGCGTACTCGAGACTTCTAGCTGAAGGGTATAGATCCGAAACAGCCACACACTTTCTCGCAACCTGTATAATGCAAACAGAAATATCCATTTCACAAATATCAGTCGCCCTGATACTTAATGCAGATGGCCTGTATGCCAGTCGCCCTGTATCCCTTTGACTGTGAACCACAAAAGGACAGTCTAACATGGTGACGAGAGCACCTATCTTTTACAGAGGATGATTGCAGTGGGTTCTCATCAGTGATGAGTCACGATTTAGTCAGCACTGCTATTCAAGACGTGTTTTAATCCGGAGGGACCCCGGGAGTCGATATGGGCCTTCTAACATTGTCGGAAAGGACCACTATGATCAAGGTGTTCTGATGGTTTGGGCAGGGATTATGACAGAGTGTCATACCAACCTTCATGTGTTCGGTAGAGGTACTCTGACAGGTGAGCGGTACAGGATCTAGATCCTTGTACTCCATGTGAGACTTTCCCACATGCATATGTACTGAATTTCTCCTTTAATGGCGTCTTCACAAGGCTCAGTAGATGGACAAATGCCTCCAACTGAAGGATATTCAACGATTGGAGTGGTCCGCGATGTTCCCTGACCTTTATCCCATCGAACACGTATGAGAAAACCTAGGATGCTCAATTGCAGCTCGAAGACCAACTCGAGCGACCATCGATGAGATCAAGGGTGGTCTCGTGCGATTGCCACAGAGAATGATAAGAGTCTTATAAATAGTATGAAACACCTATGTGAGGAAGATAGGTACTTTACTTACGTCGCCCTGGAACTGTATTAGCGAGGGTCTTAGAAGCATTCCCGAGCTGATCCGAAGACATGCCCTCACACTTTTAATCCTCCGCAGAGAGGATGTCTCCTCCTCTTTGGTAGCCCGATGACCTAAGCACTATGTCGAGCACTACACGGTAGCACAGTTTGACGAGGACCAATACCACACACTCGCAGTCCTTACGCAGGCTGATCAAAGTGGTCACCTAACCACTTACTGACCGCAACCAGTGATGCTTGACTCCAGCGTTCTACTAGGAACCATGTTTTTACGATCAGTGCACTGCGAGACACAGGCGTAGTGTCTGGGGGAGGCACAGGGGGGCGCGTGCCCCCTCAATAATTCTTCAAAACTTCAGATTTTTTAAAAAATTTCTATTTAAAGGAAAACACCAAAAAATTACATTTAATTTAATAAGAAATTAATTACTTTAGATAGTTTCTTAATAATTTAATGAAATAATTTTATATTTATTACTTTTCAGCGTAAGGGGTATCTTAAAAACCATTTAGTGAATTTTTTTTAATTATTTCGATCATTGCTTTTTATGTTAAAATAGATCGAATTAATATAGTTTAAAAATCTGGTTATTGGTTATTTATTTTAATTTATGCACGATATAATTTTTTATTTCACTTATGCTCTAATAACATTGTGTAATAATTTTTAAGGACCTGTTAATTTTTTATAACTGTCAAAAGATTTTAATATCGTTTTAAGTTATTTTTTATAGCATTGAACAACTTTCAGCATCCTTTGAACTAAAAATATTTTTTAATCATAAATTTTTAAGTAAAATGTGATTAAATGCTTATGTTCATTATTCTTATAATTGTTAACCAATAAGTTCCATTTCATACGAAATATCCATTTCGCATTAGTCAATTATTTTAAATGTAATGTACCGATTCACGGCATGTTTCAATTCTAAGCTATTTTACTTGATTATCACATAACTTTTAAAAACCTACCACCGGATTTGAAATACCAGATTGCGCTAAATGCATTAAAATATTAAAAAGTAGCACATTATTGCACATAGTAGAAATTTCATTCTTTTAGACTTAAAGAGAATTTCATATCACGGAAATACACTGTTAAACAATAAATAAAAGAACATTATGATGAATCTGATTTTCTTATAATTTTTGGAACATAAGTTTAAAATTAGGAAGGGGGGGGGCACACTTTTTTTCTGAAAACTGTTCCTTTAGTTTAAATTTTTTGTGTATATGCCTATTTATTTTTTATAAGTACGTATATTTATCGATAAAAGTATGTACAAAACTTAAAATAGGCGAACAGTTTTCTAAAAACAAAGGTGTGTTCCCTCCCCTCACTCCACGCTTAAGCTTCCGGGTGATAATTAAAAGCAAATTAAATCTGTTAAGACTTGTTTGTGCTTTGGGTTATTAAAAATATATTTTGTAACAGTTTAAAGTGAAACAGTTTCGCATCAGATTTTGTATTATTTTTCAATTACAACATCTTTTTTAAAAACTATAAGGAAAAATAATTCACATGAAAACAATTTTCTAACATTTACTAAATAAAGTAAATGTTAGAAGATGTTAGAAAGATATAGGTATGAAAAGTTAAAAAATCAATAATCGCAAATTGTTTTTCTTATAATTAATTGCTTAAAAATATATGCAGAAACTGAGAAAAATCGAATTTTCATATTATCATTTCTTGAAATACAATTGCGCAAAAAATAAATAAATAATAACGGACCACTCTGACTATCTTTTGGCATAATGATTAGATCTCTACGTTCTAGGAATCAGTATTAATTTTTAAAGGAAGACCACAATATGCTAATTAATTAATACAGACGTTAAGTTACGAAATCAGAAACAAAAACTTACTTTCTCTGAATAAACGTACCTTTCTTTTCAACAGATTCGAATTTCTGGCTCTCAAAATATAAGAGGAATCTGAGAAATATGGCCCCAATAGTTTGTTTAGAACAGCTGCTTAAAATTTGGACCCTTTAATGTTAATTTTTCCACAATTATAAAATTCTTTTATCTAAAAAAAATTCGATGCAAAAAATTAATTTTCAAAATTTTTTATTATTTTTTACTACTTTATTTAATAACAGTCCAAAATATTTGGAATTGTAAGCTTTACAATTTTCTATATCAATTTTAAAGAATGCAATTTAAATTTTTTTTTTTTTTTTTTTTTTTTTTACAGGCAATTGTATAAGGAACAATACAAATTTTGAACGATATCAGCCAAAAATTTCCTGAGAAACTGAATTTTTAAAACACAAATTTCTTAATTTTGGATTCTCAGGAGCTATTTGAACGATTTTGTTCACATTCGATTTTGTCAGAGGCGTTCTTTAAAATGATGTAAAACATTTATACCTTAGGATTCAATTTTTTTCTATTGACACTAAATAAAATTTATGAAATAATAAATATTTACTCAAAGTTATTTTTCGCATGGAACTATCTTTGGCTAAACAAATTTTATAGTTGTGTACAAAATTTTTCTAGCAGTTTAAAATGTCTTCGAGGCATAACGAAATACGCAGCAAGTAAAATTCAGATTAAGCGGTCCAAACTTTGGACCGCTCTTCGGATCTAATTATTGGGATCAAATTTTCCAGATTGCGACTATCCCCCGTATTTTGAAGGTCAAAAATCCAAATCCGCTAAGAAAAAGGTATGTTTCCTGTGAGAAAGCATGTTTTTGTGTCTGATTTCGTAACTTAAAATATCGTTTGCATTAGGTATTTAGCATATTTGAGGTCACCCACTCGAAGAATGAGTCCTAGAAAGTGAAGATATGATCATTGAAACAAAAATTATTCAAAGTGGTCCTTTTTTGCGCATAGTATATATATATATATATATATATATATATATATATATATATATATATATATATATATATATATATATATATATATATATATATATATATATATATATATAAGTTTAAAGTGAAGATAAAACAAAGGAAAATTACAGACTAATGAAAAAAGGGGGAAAAAAGAACATTAATATTAAAAATAAAAATAACAAGAACTGGGGAAAAAAATCCGAAAAAAAAAGGATAGAATTCTTTTAAACAATCTGGAAAACAAAAGATATAATCTTTTCATCAGCCCACACAATTATATCCGCAAAAAAGAGTGCTTTCTAATATTGTATCAATAAAGCCAAAGCAAAATATATCAATACAATAGTGTGAGGAGCACTCAAAAAGTTTTACGAAAATTACAGAAAATAAAATAGAACGCAATAAGTAAAAATAGCACGCAAAAACAGAAAATAAAATTTAAAGAAAAAACAGAATAAAACATAAACCATAATCTATAAAGCGAGTAGCGAAATCAAATGAACTTACATGAACGGGAAATTTTTCAAGAATGATTTAAAATATTTTCGTAACAAGATTGCCAGATTGCAAAATGTGAAAACAAAAACGCAAATTGAGATAAAAGCGTAACTAGAGGAGTTTTGTTTTAAAGTGCGTTCTTACTGAATTACTGAAGTGAGTTTGATTTGTTAGTTACCAAAGATGAGCCTGAATATGGATGTGCGCAAGGTAATATTATACTGGATAATTTAAAGAAGTTGACAATAAATAATTTTAGAAAATAAATACATATTTAAGAAAAAAATATAATATAGAGAAGAGAAAGAAACATGAATTGCCTGTTTTGCACATAATTTCAGCCACGGATTTGCCCGAAATGGATTTGCACATGGAAAAACTATATAAATTATCAAAGAAATCTTTTTAGTAAATAATTTTAACCACGGATTTGCCTGAAATGGATTTGCACATGAGCTGTTTTATCCATTAAGTAAGCAGTTAGCATTAGTTCAGTTTTAGGGGTTGAATAAATATTAACATTCTTTTTCAGCTATAAAGTTCGAATTTATTTCGAAATAATAGAGCACAATTTCTTTAATTGCACTCTAGGGAAAATCAGTTCAACTTAAACTATAACACGGTGTAAATATTTTCAGCCTTAATAATATGTAAATTGAACCACGTTCAAAATAAACTATAGTATCAAACTTATATAATATTAGTACTATACTCAGAAATTTGAATGATATTATGGCCCAATTATTCATAATAATTAAGCCATAATATTGTTGATGCATCATAATCGTTGACGAAAAAAGTGCTGATTGACAGCCAATTTTTTAATCGCCATTTGATATATTTAGTCTCCCCCGGTAGTGATTGTTAATTTTATCTAATAATATAAACCAGTTAAAAACGCAACCTTGTCCACACTGGTTAGACGGAAAAAAAAGAAAAGAAAGAAAGCAAAGCAAAAATAACGAAATATACTTACTATAGGATGGTCAATTTAATCTATTGGAAGAAAAATTCTTAATTGGCTAAAAAGGCTATCGGAATTCTTACAATACGTGATGTCGTGGGAGAAAAAAACTGGCGTTCAAGTAATACTCGCCGATGAAGAAGTACGAACTTGGATGCTCCAGGTGGTTGAAGCTATTATTGACATTATTTACTAATAAATTTCTTTGTTAATTTATAAAATTTTTTCATGTGCAAATCCATTTCAGGCAAATCCGTGGTTAAAATTATTTACTAAAAAGATTTCTTTGATAATTTATATAGTTTTTCCATGTGCAAATCCATTTCGGGCAAATCCGTGGCTGAAATTATGTGCAAAACAGGCAATTCATGTTTCTTTCTCTTCTCTATATTATATTTTTTTCTTAAATATGTATTTATTTTCTAAAATTATTTATTGTCAACTTCTTTAAATTATCCAGTATAATATTACCTTGCGCACATCCATATTCAGGCTCATCTTTGGTAACTAACAAATCAAACTCACTTCAGTAATTCAGTAAGAACGCACTTTAAAACAAAACTCCTCTAGTTACGCTTTTATCTCAATTTGCGTTTTTGTTTTCACATTTTGCAATCTGGCAATCTTGTTACGAAAATATTTTAAATCATTCTTGAAAAATTTCCCGTTCATGTAAGTTCATTTGATTTCGCTACTCGCTTTATAGATTATGGTTTATGTTTTATTCTGTTTTTTCTTTAAATTTTATTTTCTGTTTTTGCGTGCTATTTTTACTTATTGCGTTCTATTTTATTTTCTGTAATTTTCGTAAAACTTTTTGAGTGCTCCTCACACTATTGTATTGATATATTTTGCTTTGGCTTTATTGATACAATATTAGAAAGCACTCTTTTTTGCGGATATAATTGTGTGGGCTGATGAAAAGATCATATCTTTTGTTTTCCAGATTGTTTAAAAGAATTCTATTCTTTTTTTTTCGGATTTTTTTCCCCAGTTCTTGTTATTTTTATTTTTAATATTAATGTTCTTTTTTCCCCCTTTTTTCATTAGTCTGTAATTTTCCTTTGTTTTATCTTCACTTTAAACTTATATATATATATATATATATATATATATATATATATATATATAAGTTTAAAGTGAAGATAAAACAAAGGAAAATTACAGACTAATGAAAAAAGGGGGAAAAAAGAACATTAATATTAAAAATAAAAATAACAAGAACTGGGGAAAAAAATCCGAAAAAAAAGGATAGAATTCTTTTAAACAATCTGGAAAACAAAAGATATAATCTTTTCATCAGCCCACACAATTATATCCGCAAAAAAGAGTGCTTTCTAATATTGTATCAATAAAGCCAAAGCAAAATATATCAATACAATAGTGTGAGGAGCACTCAAAAAGTTTTACGAAAATTACAGAAAATAAAATAGAACGCAATAAGTAAAAATAGCACGCAAAAACAGAAAATAAAATTTAAAGAAAAAACAGAATAAAACATAAACCATAATCTATAAAGCGAGTAGCGAAATCAAATGAACTTACATGAACGGGAAATTTTTCAAGAATGATTTAAAATATTTTCGTAACAAGATTGCCAGATTGCAAAATGTGAAAACAAAAACGCAAATTGAGATAAAAGCGTAACTAGAGGAGTTTTGTTTTAAAGTGCGTTCTTACTGAATTACTGAAGTGAGTTTGATTTGTTAGTTACCAAAGATGAGCCTGAATATGGATGTGCGCAAGGTAATATTATACTGGATAATTTAAAGAAGTTGACAATAAATAATTTTAGAAAATAAATACATATTTAAGAAAAAAATATAATATAGAGAAGAGAAAGAAACATGAATTGCCTGTTTTGCACATAATTTCAGCCACGGATTTGCCCGAAATGGATTTGCACATGGAAAAACTATATAAATTATCAAAGAAATCTTTTTAGTAAATAATTTTAACCACGGATTTGCCTGAAATGGATTTGCACATGAAAAAATTTTATAAATTAACAAAGAAATTTATTAGTAAATAATGTCAATAATAGCTTCAACCACCTGGAGCATCCAAGTTCGTACTTCTTCATCGGCGAGTATTACTTGAACGCCAGTTTTTTTCTCCCACGACATCACGTATTGTAAGAATTCCGATAGCCTTTTTAGCCAATTAAGAATTTTTCTTCCAATAGATTAAATTGACCATCCTATAGTAAGTATATTTCGTTATTTTTGCTTTGCTTTCTTTCTTTTCTTTTTTTTCCGTCTAACCAGTGTGGACAAGGTTGCGTTTTTAACTGGTTTATATTATTAGATAAAATTAACAATCACTACCGGGGGAGACTAAATATATCAAATGGCGATTAAAAAATTGGCTGTCAATCAGCACTTTTTTCGTCAACGATTATGATGCATCAACAATATTATGGCTTAATTATTATGAATAATTGGGCCATAATATCATTCAAATTTCTGAGTATAGTACTAATATTATATAAGTTTGATACTATAGTTTATTTTGAACGTGGTTCAATTTACATATTATTAAGGCTGAAAATATTTACACCGTGTTATAGTTTAAGTTGAACTGATTTTCCCTAGAGTGCAATTAAAGAAATTGTGCTCTATTATTTCGAAATAAATTCGAACTTTATAGCTGAAAAAGAATGTTAATATTTATTCAACCCCTAAAACTGAACTAATGCTAACTGCTTACTTAATGGATAAAACAGCTTGTTCGAAGCGTAGAGAATTTTTCTTCATCTAGTATTTAACGAACAAAGGAGGCAACAAAAAAGATCGATTAAAAGACGCTGTGTACTCACGCATGCCAGCTATTTAAAAAATTTCTTATCCCATGCATTTTTCCTCTTTCGAAAGAACTTCTTTGTCCATAAAACAATAAAGCAGTCCTTAAGTATATAAGCTCGAAGCGGATCAATTAAGTTTAATTAACCGAATACATTGATTAAGCTGGCCAAACACTTAAAAAGGACCTTACACCAGTGAAATTTTTCACACCAACGAAAACATAAAAATGTTTGGCACGCTAAAATAAGAAAAAATCGCTAAATGTTAGTACTGATTTAGATAAATCTTTCTAAGGCACATAGGTAATTTCTTAGCGATAAAAAGAAGTAAAATTCCAACTGCTCTGATTAAATTTTGGACATTATCATAGAGATGAGTAGGGGTATTCAGAGGATTTTATTTTTAGAGAAAACACAATCCGCTGAAATATTGATTTTAACAGTGTTTAATTAATTTTGGTTCTTTTGTTCTAAACTATAAGAAAACAGCTTTTTCAAAATAGAGGGTTGTTTTATTTGTGTTTTTGAAGGTGAGGTTTGGATAGATTGGATATTTTAATAATCAGAAATTGTCATTTTAGAAAAGCTTTCACTGTTTAACAATGTTTCTATTGTATTTTTAAAAGTGTTTTCCATTGTAATTTTCAAAAATGTTTTCATTGGGTAAATTCAGGACCTTTTCATTTTTAATGAAATCTAAATGAATAATGGATTTCTACTTTTATTTGCAAGCATTTTATAATGAAAAATACATGGAATTGGATTATAGGTGAGAATTAAAAATACCAACTTTGATGGGCAACAAAACAATAGAAGAGCAAATTTATGTTGCCACTGTAATTCATTCTGTTTTAATCGTTGAAGAATGTATAAAACATAAACGATGTCTTCAAACAACTTTACATCAAAAGTGGCGTAGTGAAGCAACCATGGTGTAATCCAGTGTTTCCCAAAGTGTGGTACGCATACCCCCAGGGGTACGGGAACAGTTTAGCTGGGGTACGCGTTCTTATGCGAAATAACTTGCAACAAACGAAAATTTCAAAAAATTTTATTTAAAAACAAAGCTAGCCATGAAAATTTACGATTACGTATTTTTCTATTGACTATTTTTTACAGAGTTAACAGTTAATAATTAGTAGTGTCAACAGCCAGTTAAAATTTTTAACTTTTGTGCAATTTTTTTATATGCATTTTTCAAATGCATTCATTTTTTATTAGTGGTACACAGCGTTACGAAAAATTCAGAAAGGGTACACAAAAGTCATAAGTTTGGGAAACACTGGTGTAATCAAACACCTTTACACTACTTTTGGTTTAAAGTTATTGCTCCCATTTTTGATGTTCTGCAAAACTTAAGTTTATAATAACGATCAAATATGTCACATGTATGACTCAGCAAAATTATTTTTACGATACAATACAAAGTAAGAACTGTTTTGTAGGGGGGATGCATACACACTATTTCTTAAAATATTATTAGTTTGTAAAACGTGTAAACACATAGCACAGAGGGAAAATTAAAGCGAATTCAAATTAGGCTTAACGGACAAAGGAATGTTTTATCCTACTTATTACACAACTAAAAACATACATGCATTTTGTAATGGCAACTGTGTATAAAAGCCAGTAATATATATATATATATATATATATATATATATATATATATATAACGTCGTTGCCGAGTGGAAGGATTAAAACAGGTCATAGGTCGGGAAGGAGGGTACAAAATTTATTTATTAATTATTAGACAAGAGCAGTCATGAGAATGAGTAAAAGTGCACATGAAAAGTTGCGCTCCTTGGTTATATGTTAGGGAAAATCTTGCAAAGTAAAATCCGTAAAATGTCTTAATTTAGGGAAAGAGGGAAATCTTAGTAGTTGCTATTGGTTTATGAAATGGATCGAACGTTTCCCACGCAAGAGCAAAGGGAAAAATGTCCTGCTCTTAATTAAATGCATACTTGAGCCAAAAATAGATTTAAGAACAGGATGTGGCTTTTAAAAGTGTGAGAAAGTATTTCAAATAGAATAATTAATTAGGAAGAAGTTTTATACCAGAGAAACTAACATAAAAAGATTAATTGAAGCTTTTTATGTTACATCCCCCCCTCGCCAAAATTGCTTAGTTACAATCCAAAAATTTTAAAAATTATCCATTTGCAAAATCTTCCCTTTGGTAGAAGCACAATTAAAATAATCAAATTTGTAATGTTGACAATATATAAAAGTAATATAAATTATAAAACATTTACATATGTTCTCATTGTAAAAATTTTAACATAATTAAAATTCTGTAGTAGCATCATCAGCAAATTTAAAATTTTCATTTTCAACATTTTTTTTTCTTCTGAATTAACAGCTTTTTCAATTTCAAAAGTATTTGTTTAAAAATCACAACACAGCTTTTTCACTATAAGAAGTATTCTTCATAAAAAACTATTTAAGTTAACTCTTCAATCATGATAAAAATTTATAAACATTTGTTAAAAATGTGTAATTTAAAATGTAAAACACAAAAAACATTTTTACAAGAAAAATTTCAATCTGGAATTAGACTTGAGTATTGTTTACCTTGTTTGAGAACAAAATAAAAAAAATGACACAGTGGTTGTTATTGTCAAGTCCAAGATTTCAGTATTGTCTTTATTTCACTTTATTTACCTTTCATTTTTTGTCACTTTAATAGCGAAATATTTGGAATTTTTTTTTTTTTTTTTTTTTTTTTTTTTTTTTTTTCAAAATCCACTGAAGTTAGGAATTAATTAATTTTCTTGGATTTGCACAATTCTGTCAACATAATTTTGACAATGTTACGCACCATTATCATATTTAGTCTCAAGAATATTAGAAAACACAAGATCATTTTCAATTCTGCTATTTGAAATTTTTTTTTTTTTTTTTTTTTTTTTTTTTATGTCCAAAAATTTACCTTCTATACCCTTTTTTCTTTTCTTTTTCTCTCTTATTCTTCCATCTACTTTCTTTTCTTTCTACTTTCTTTATATTTATTTATTTGTACTTTTATTTTCTTTCTTGGTATTTTTATTGCAATTATTAACCCGGATTTCAGGAAAAATGTAAAGACAAATTGCTTTTATAATCAGAAAAGATGATCAGTCTTCTCAGATTTTACATTACAACCCGTTTAACACAATTTATCACTAATTGAAATCCAAAACAAAGCTTTCAAATTTAATATGGTATTAAGGTAAATCAGTTTTTAATTTTTGACTGATCTAGCTATTTTCCTTATTTTTAATCTGAAGTGCAAGTTTGGTTTATTTGCAAATTACCTTTTATTTTTTCATTTATATCTTTCATTCTTTCTTTTTGGACAAAATTTTTTTTTCCAAGAATTTTAGTTCGGATATTTTTTTAAAGTAATTTTTGTGCAGAGATCTTAATTGGTAATTTAATTTGTCACAATTGTGTGTTGGGAAATTCAAATATTTCATTTCTATTTCTTACGTGTTTTTGAAGTGAATTTGGTTACTAATACTTTTCAATTTTTGTTTGATCATTTTCTTGTCTGAATGCTGGAATTAAAGCTCAAAAATAAAGAAACGATTTATTTATGGAAATTACTGAGCTAGAACAGAGCTATGAACTAATCACCAACGTTGGACTAAAGCATTAATGTCTGGTTTCACATTTCAATTGAAATTCTAAAAACAAGTATTTTATTCATTTTTCCAAATTTTTTGATTAGTTTTGACATTTCTTGATTTAATTTTTGCCACACCGTAATTGCATTCATATATCTAAATTAAATTTCAATAATTACTGCAGTTGCACTACGAAGAGAAAAAAAAATTTAAATGGCATTTTCATTTAAATCCTAAACACTATAAAACAAAAATATAATTTCTACTACTCAAAAAATCATAGAAGCTGTAACACATAAAACAATATGAAAATAATTTCTTGAAACACTTTTCAATCAAATAAATCAATTTACTGAAAATAAAAATTTAAAGAAAAAAAATTTCAACAGTAAATATTATCAATATATAGAAAGTAGTTTCACTTTGAAACATCAAATATGGGAAAAAGTTAAAATCATAATCATTTAAGAAATTGATTTATGAGAAATGTAAAAAACTTTAACTCAAAGGATACCTGAAAAAGTTCGAATTAGTTCGAGATATTTTGAAAACCACAACAGAGATGGGAATGCGTTGAAATTCCGTAAACACAATTCCAAAACCAAAGACGTGAGCTGCTAGGGAAAAAATTTGTTTCTTCGTTAAGATGAATCGTAAATTAACACCAATAGTGACGCAGAAATTGAAGCTTATTTTTCTTTTGAATGTCGAATATTTAAGTAGACCATCGTGGGTGTGAGAATAATTATTCATCGACGATAAGATCCAGCTCAGCACTTAAGAGTGGCAAAATCAACGCTTTCTCAAAGGGATAGTTTCAATAAAACATTTTAATTAACAGGAATTCGATGCAGTTTTTCTTTTTAGTCCAAGGAAGGAATTGAAGCTCAGCTTTCTAGTATTCTCAGGAACGTAGACAAAATTTGCAGCATAGACATGGAAAACGGATGATCGTTTAGTTCCACTGTGCGTAGGTATAATTTATAATAAACTAAACGTTTGATGATTGAAGAGATTATTTTTTTTTTTGATGAAGATACAGGATGAATTAATTATTGCCATAAGTTGAAGAAGAATTTGACTGCTTATTTACCAAATGTCCATTTGAATAAATGATTTGAAGTTATTCCATATTTTTGATGTACCCTCTTCCGAAAATGATTTATTTATTTTCAAATGAGATATTTAATATCTTTAATGTACCGTACGAACTGTACCCCTTCCCGACCGTTAAATCCTGTCGACTTATAACGTCGTTGCCGAGTGGAAGGATTAAAACAGGTCATAGGTCGGGAAGGAGGGTACAAAATTTATTTATTAATTATTAGACAAGAGCAGTCATGAGAATGAGTAAAAGTGCACATGAAAAGTTGCGCTCCTTGGTTATATGTTAGGGAAAATCTTGCAAAGTAAAATCCGTAAAATGTCTTAATTTAGGGAAAGAGGGAAATCTTAGTAGTTGCTATTGGTTTATGAAATGGATCGAACGTTTCCCACGCAAGAGCAAAGGGAAAAATGTCCTGCTCTTAATTAAATGCATACTTGAGCCAAAAATAGATTTAAGAACAGGATGTGGCTTTTAAAAGTGTGAGAAAGTATTTCAAATAGAATAATTAATTAGGAAGAAGTTTTATACCAGAGAAACTAACATAAAAAGATTAATTGAAGCTTTTTATGTTACATATATATATATATAT
Organism: Parasteatoda tepidariorum; assembly: GCF_982258835.1. Taxonomy (NCBI): domain Eukaryota; kingdom Metazoa; phylum Arthropoda; class Arachnida; order Araneae; family Theridiidae; genus Parasteatoda; species Parasteatoda tepidariorum. The sequence continues at coordinate 72,630,172 of NC_141765.1, forward strand.
ATATATATATATATATATATATATATATATATATATATATATATATATATATATATATATATATATATATATATATATATATATATATATATATATATATATGTATATAAATAAAGTATTAGGAGTAGTCAGCGGACCCCCAAAATATAACTCATGGACTCGTTCATGAACCACAGGTTAAGAAACCCTGTTATAGAGTGAGCCACATACTCAGATTTAACAAAACGTGATATATGCTAAGATTCAGCGTATGCGCATAAGGAGCGCATTTATAAGAAATAGATTTTTATAAAAAAATATTATGTTCACCTTATAGAATATACCTGCTAATTATAATTTAATATCAATGCTTTACTGTTTAATTTGAAGTAATTTTTAAACAATGCTTATGTACTGTGCGCAAAGTAAAATAGAGAGCAACTTGATAACATTTGATTAAAAAGTCCTTTCTTAGAATTTAATACTTATTTAATCTTGATTAAAATGTTAATAGAAATGGCATTAATATTTTTGACATTTATACTAAAACTTCTTAAAGAAAATACTTGGAAAACTCAGTTAACTTGAATGTATAGCAGCTAATAGACAAATTTCTTTCTATTCTATTGTCAATCCTTACTGATAAGAAACCCGGAAACCCAATCAACAAGGATAATAGTGATTGGTTCTAAAAGAGAACTAATAATTAAAAAAATAAGCATAAAAGAAAAAAAATTCTCTTTTTAATTTTATTATTTTTTATTGGAAAGAAAATAAGATCAGTTAAGAACATAAGATTTGCGAAAAGTGATGATAAAAAAACACTAAAAAAATTAAAGAATAAAAATAATTATTAACAAAAATAAACAAAGAATAATAATTTAAAATATGATATAATAAGTTGTGGGTAAGGTATTAGAAGGTATTGTAAGGAATTAGAATTGTGAAAGCCGATCATTTGTTTACCTTAAAATCCTTTTGAATGCAACAAATATAAATTAAATTTCTAAAAATACAGCTGGAAGTAACATGGAAAGTATTCTAGAATATATGGAATTTTAAATAAGAAAGGCTGTATCCATTTTGACAGCCGCCTATTATTGTAAACTGGTATTGCGAATGCTTACATGCCTTCCATTTCTTTTAAACATTCCGCCCCTTTTTGCATTTTTTTACTATCGCTGTATCGAAGTTTCCAATTCAACAAAATTTATTCGTTTTTCGCAGGTATAGGGGCATTCTGTTGCAGGAAGAAAACCAAGAAAATAATAAATGGTGAGAGAAACGAAAAGAACAAAGAAAACGAGATTTTAAACCTGAAAAATCGCTTAAACCTTTCCCTTTACGAACCAATTCTCGTAGTAGCTCGAAACCAAAAATCAATGCTACGTGCTTGTTTTGAAGCATCACATTTTATACTTTAACACCAAAAAATAAATAAATAAAAAAATAGTGAAAGAAACTTTTTTGCCTTCAACGCCTCTCGTTTCATTACGTGAATTTTATCGACGGTGTAACATGGTATTTATGCCAATAACGACAGGAAAAGATCCAAAGCAAAAAAAAAAGAGCCCAAATCGTATTTTATTTATCCATATATTGATTTCTGGCTCCAAACTTTGGAACAAATAGTACCCCATTGGATTTCGAACAAAGAAAAAAAAAGCGTACAAAGAGAGAAGTCAGCCAGGAAACGGTGAGTATCTACATTATTGTCTGCTATAGGAATATCCCGTTCGCTACTCGAATCAACATCAATGAAAAGCCTTTCTTTGTGCCTTTTTTAAGCACCAAAAGATAGATATTATCTATTGTTTGATACCCTGGAAAGTTTAAGTAATACTTACAATTTCGTTAAGAATAAAATCAAGAGAAGATCTGAGCAAAAATAGAGATGGGATTTTATGCGAGATATTTTTTTTTTTGAAAGAATTTTTTAAAACGATAAGCTACAATGCAGATACAATGATTTATACAAAAATGTTTTTAGGAGATATTTACATGTTTTGTTAAGAAAAAAAAAAAAAAAAAAACAATTTATTGATAATCAGTGTATTAGTGTTAATTAAAAATGCTGGCTCAAAATTTTTTTAACAATAAATTCTGCTAAAAATACTTCTGCTCAATAAAAATATTTACGTTGATAAAAGATTGATTTGCGTTGACTAGCGTCGATCATTATGGAACTACAGATTATCTTTCGGTTTATTAATTTTTTTAAACAATTTTAGAAAAAAAAAGCTTTTCTGCAGATACTAGAATTAATAGATGATTTTTTACTTAAAATCTTTGGTTTCCTTCAACAAAAAAAAGAAACATTTATTTTGTATCAAATCAAAAGAATTTCTGAACAGAACTTATGAATATGAGATTTGCTTAAAGCTTTTTCGAAAGAGTTTTCACAAAAATGGAAGCTGCAGCGAAGATACAATAATGAAACAAATTTTTACGCTCAAAATAGTTTTAGTCACTACATAATGCATGATTGCTAATTGGAGAGTTTGTTGAAAATATATTATGATTATTAGTTAAAAATATTTGTAACAATAATTTTTGTTAACAATTTTTTTATTTCTTAAAAATGTTATGTCAAATAAAACCAAAAAAATTTAGTACAGAACAGGAAATATAGGTATTTCGATATAATTTCGATAGATGAATATATATTGATTTGTAGATGATTTTCTGTTAAAAAATTTTCATTCTTAAAAATAAATTAATTTTGAATGAAATCAAGAGAAGTTCATCAAAAATAGTTCATCAAGAATTTTATCAAGAATAAGTTCAGAACTTATATAAGAGACCAAAATGCCAAATGAGAGATATTAGATTATACCAAATGAGAGATATTAGGGAAATATTACATATTAGAAACCTTTCTTCAAAATACGCTCATTCTGATAATCCAGGTCCCCCAATGGACTGGTCATAAAGACACCGTAACCAGTGGAACACCGAAGTCAAGCATCACTGATTGTGGTCAGGAAACGGGTGAGCGACCACTTTTTATTTTATTTTATGACCGTCCTTGAGCAGCCGACCCAATTTTTGGGTGTACGACTACTAATATTCAACGCCGTAGCCTTGTTATTTTGAACAAAATCCAGAAAACAAGGGAACTCCTGGATCAAGTATTGGCAGAAATTTAGCCTTTGGGGAGGACTTTTTGATGGAACTAACCCGCATTTGCGTTACATGGAGAGGAAAATAGCGAAAACCTCCCATGGTTAGCCTAACGGCAAAAGGACTCTAAGCCATGATCCGTCTACCACTGAGGTTAGGTTACGTCAGCACTGTGCAAGCTGGTGCGGAATTCGAATCGACCAGCCATCGCTGGGATTTGAACCCGGCTTACTTCATTGGAAGGAGAACGCTTTATCCTCTGAGCCACCACAGCTCCTATATAAATAGTAAGAAAGTACTGATGAAGTAAAGTATAGGGGATAGGGACCGAGGGTGCGTGATATCGGTCCTCTTTTAACTGTTCTAACGTACCTCGTTAACTGTTCTGACTTCACGAGCAGGTCGTCAAGCTACGAAAGCGGAGGAGCCATCCACTCTGCAGATTGTGATAACATGAAATTGTGATCGCATATCTTTGGATTATACTCAGAGATGTTTCCTAGACCGTCGAACTGGATGAAATTTGATATGTATATACATTGATACAATAGAAAACGAATAACTATTCAACAATTGCAATATAGAAGTATGATCGTGCGTAACACACGTTGGAGTCGAAAGATAAGAAATTGCCACTGGACAACTCAGGCCAATTAACACAGGAAATGTTAAATTTCCTTATTTCAAGTATCAAATCATGCTCCAATCCACGAGAGTTACGCACGATCATGATTGTGTATTACAATTGTTGAATAGTTATTTGTTTTGTATTGTATCAATGTATGTACATGTAAAATTTAATTAAAATTGGTCCAGTAGTTCTAATTGAAGTCTGTGAATTCTCTTAATTTCCTACACCGGTATATATATATATATATATATATATATATATATATATATATATATATATATATATATATATATATATATATATATATATATATATATATATATATATATATATATATATATATATATATATATATATATATATATATATATATATATATATATATATATATATATATATATATATGCAAGGTGTCCCGTAATGTTGCGACAAATTTCTAATGAAATTAGGGCATATGATAAGGATTAAGAATTACCTAGGAAACCATGACCGGAAATGTGATCCTACGCTGCTAGGGGACGCTTTCCTATTATAGACACGTTGTTCGTGTGCCTTTGAACTTGCACTTTTATTTCTCTAAAATATTTTATTCCATGTTAGCTTTATGTAACAATTAGTTATTGTCGAGAGTTCCATTAAAATAGACGTCGAAATGCTGTTTTATCGTAATTTAATGATTAGGCGAGCTTTTAAGAGAAATTTTAAGAGAATTTAAAAAAATTAAAAAGCCGAAAAACAAAATAAGGAAAAGATGTAATCTCGTCGTCAGCTCACATGATTATATCAGCACGATTATGCTAGTTCTCTCTAATATTGTATTTATATCGCCAAAGCAAAATTTATCAATACAATAGTGTGAGGAACACTGAAAAATTGAAATGAAAAATAAAGCAGATCAAGCAAAAATACAAAATAAAACAAAAAATACGAAATCAAAATTCAAAAAAACAAATACAGAATAAAACACAAAATATACATACAAATAAAGCGAGTAACGAATTCAAACATCCTTTTATTTATGGACTTCTTTGCAAAAATAGTTTAAAAATAATTTCGTTACTAGTTACCAGATTACAAAATATGAAAATAAAAGCGCAAATAAAGGATAATGGGACATGTTTTAAGTCGCTTTCTTACTGAAATGCAGAGTCACATTTGATTTGTCAGATATGCTTGGATTGGCCAGAAACTGGCTTTACGCAAGGTAATTATATTATACTGGTTAATTCGAAGTTTATAGTTCATAAAAGTCGGATTTGCCCAATTAGAGCTGCACGTGGCAAAAATAACAATTTAGGTAACAAAAAACTTTTTGCGTAAATTAATTCATTAATAATTGTTATATATTATTAATATATGATTGATATGATGATTTTATATAAAAATTTAGTTAGCTCAATGATCTTATATAAAAATTTAGTTACATTATTTGGAAATCCATTAATTTTTTTTCATTGTTGGATATCCAGTAGAGTTTGTCCATTTTTTTTTCGGATAAATAAGCATTGCTACAAATTCTCTTAATTCTATTTATTTGATTAAAAATACTATTTAAATGTTTTTAGAAACATTAGTATTCCATACAATTTGTTTATTTATATTAAATTTAAAACCATTCCTTTTATCGTATAAGTCAATAATGCAGATATATACTTAAATGAAAAAAATTAAAATTATTGTCATCCATATATATATATATACCGCAAACGTCAACATAAACTTCTACAAGAAATTATCTTTCTGTTTCATTTAAAAAAAACAATAACATTAACGGAATCAATAAATAAAACCTGCCCACATCCTAAAATTTCAATGAACTTTTTATATATTCAAAATAAATAGGGCACTTTCAAGGCATTCATAGAGAAAGAAAAAGAAAGAATACATTTATTGTATTATTTTACTAAGCAGTAGTGATTCGGCAATATTTCTGAGGAAAAGTGCTTTTTCTAAGCAAACCGAAGCTCCTTTAGAACAAACGTCAAAACTTTGTCAATATATGCAGAGCTCTCCTCAGCAAAAGGTTTACCATTTGAAAGAGAATTCTCGCCAAATATGGCGCAATTGATGTTGAATCCCTTCCGGCAGACGCTTTCTTTCCTTTTGCTAAGGTAATAGCACTTGAGAGAGATATATGCGCCTTTCATACTTAAACATATATCTCCACTCCGCAGCCTATGCTTCCTATTTTTCCAACAGGAAGGATAAAAAGCAGAGCAAGCTGACATCGGTTGAAGCTTAGTCATCAAATTGTGGAAGACATGTTTAACTTGCGCTCCTCGCCGCCACAATGCTTAACCACTCGTGACTCTGGCAACAGCGAACACGTCCACGCAAACAGTGCCCCCCAGTGGCGGGCAGGCTCGTCAAGTGCAACGATATGAGAGTAATAGGAGGTCCGCTTTGCAGTCAGGCACTTGCTTGCTGAAATTGCTTCCTGTTTCGAAGCGCTCAGCCGCTAACAATGCCTCTAAATGGCGCCGTATCCTACAAACGGCCGTTCCATAATTGGAGCTTCGCAGCATTGATGTGTGATTAGATTTCATCAATCGTGTTAGCCAGCCAATCAACGGACTGGAGGAGCTGTCTACTATGAAACAAATTGGATTACCTATCCTTCGCCCAACGGCACACCACAGAAATTGGATCGTTTACGGCCTCACTGCTCCTCCCTCCCTTTAGTAGGAGCAAAAGGTAAACTCGTTATGCCACGGACTGCCATCTGCCGGCAACATTCCTAAACAGTTGGTGCTTCGGCACCCTTTGCATACTTCAGTGATTTCATGCGCTTAGAAGTATAGTTTTTTTGTCTCTGGATATTCCACTTGAAACGATAAAGAAAATAAGATGTTTCAATCGTTATTGCTGACAACACTGAAAGTGACAACAATTTAATACTCAACAAAGATGTCATTTAATTCACTTTATTCATCACGAAATGTGTTCAACTATTAAAATCTTTACATTTTACTGCTTTCAATTTCACTTTTTTACAAGAATAAATAATAAAATGTTTTATATGTATATGTTAAGTGTGAATTTGACTTAAATCATTCTTCGCGACATATTGCACTTAACTTTCGATGTTTTTAATTCGTAAAAGAAAACTTTCAGAATAATGTCTGTCTATACTGTCGGTACTATGTATGAACCGTAATTTTGTGCTGGTTTTCTCTCAACCAAAATAAGATGAAACCATAGTATCATTTAATCAAATATAAAAAGGATTAAACTATGTGGTTATCAAGGAATGAAATTTAGTTTGACACTATTCGCGATCGCAACGCCCGAATACGCCACCTGGGGAGAAGTCCGGTTCCTTATATTGACCCTCCCCCTTTCCTCTCTTCCTCTTCTCAG